>NW_028280796.1:982500-1262500 GCF_059751285.1 Brachycentrus maculatus
TTAAGCTATGAATTTAAGCTTTTCTGGAATTTACTTCTATCGTGATTATAAAATGTTATAATGTATCAAATATGATGTACGTATTTTGAATTTCACTTCCATAACAACAAAAAAATGCAATTGCAAACGTATAGGAAAAGAGTTCAAAGTAACATATAACTTATTAAAATAACATGCAGTTCCATCATAAAATGTCTACAAGCAATCTTAATCTACAATAATAATGATCGGTTACATCTCCCAAATTCTACAAAGAAATATTATCTGCTTGATTTACTGAGGTGTTAAAAACTTAGCCTATTTATTCAGATGAAGAGGTTTTTTCTCCTGAATATAATACAAACTTTATTAATTAATTCTTATAGGTTCTTCTTAGTTTATGTGGGCATCAAATCGGATCGTTAATTAGATATTGTATACGCATGTACTTATAATCGAATTTGTACAGAATACATATTAGGTAGGTAACACCTTAAAATTATTCTTTGATGGGGTGGTTCTGTTTTTTCGGTACCATATAATTGAACCTCTATCAATGGGTAGATATTTATTTATAAAAATAAAAATAAAAAACACATGTATAATACCACTTATTAAGTTTAATTTGATAACACACGACTAATTTCGAAAACTACAGTTGTTTTGATCGACAGGTGAAGGTTGAACTATTACTTTTTCAACTGTCAATGATAACAACTGTAGTTTTCGAAACTTCTTCTTCGCTTGCCTTGTCAGGTCCCTCCAATGTTGGCGATCACTATGGCAAAGGCTTCGCGGTCCTGCGCCATCCGGAACAACTCTTCCACTCCTCTCATCCCGGTCCAGTCGCGAATGATTTGAAACTAGTCCTGTATAATGAAAAATAAAACTCAATAAATGGTATTTTACAAGTGTTTATTTTGGGTGAAAATAAATCTTAGTGATTTTACATTCTACACCTACACTATTTAATATTTAATAACCTTGGACTGGTTCCTGAAGCGCAGGAGTGATCACCTTGCCTTCATCTCTTAATGATCAAGAAAATGCTGCGTCAATACGACGCAGTGCCCTATACACCATTGGCTGCGGATAAGGGTTAGAAAAAATAATCAACATTTCATTCCATAAGTTAATGCCACATCAATAAATGATATTTATTTATGGAATGTTTTTGTATGTATATCATTCATTGTATGTATATAATTCATTCACAGTGAAGCGCCCTTGAGGTATTTTGTTACGAAAATGGAGCTATATAAGTTATCCAAATTTATTATTATTATTATTATTATCTATTTTGACATTTTAAAACGGTGAACACAAATAACTAAAAATAAAGTATAAAATGAATGATTGCAGGATTTACATTATATAATAATCAAAACATACGTGTGTCGCAAATTATTGTATGAAACAGCTCGTTATGTAGTAATCACGGTCTACGGATAGTCATTAATGAAAAAAAATATTATTAGATTATTGTATTTGCATAAAGCATGGTAAAACACGAAAGTCACGTTCCTCTTTACTTCCTAATTAGTCGTGCAATATTGTGCATGTAATCGTAACATAATTTGAAACAGTTCAAGAAAATAACCGCATTTCCACATCTGCACGTTTGAACTGCATGCATGTCAAAGCAATACCTCGTATAGTATAACATAAAACAAAAATGTATGACACTTAAAAATTGGATTTATGGGGAATATTTCGATTTTATTGAAATAATTTTTGAATCTTTTACAAATAAAGTTTAAAAAATCCCGATTACAATTTGAATTCATCATAAAACAGGAAAAAAAACTGTTGTGGTTAGGATCGTCTTGTGATGTCCGATTAGCTGTTTTGATCTGAAAAGTAAAATAAAAGGAGTGGTTGGTATCTATGGTGGACGTTAGAGCCTTTTAATTTCACTCAAGAGGATACAACGGAGCGATGCGAAAACGTTGTAAAATTTGCATTATTTAGCAATTGCCTTGACAATTGGGCAAATTTTATTTAGAAATTTTAGTAGTTTATATATAAAATACGATAGTAGTTCAATATTGAGTCCGCCTCCGTAGTGTAATGGTCAGCACGCTCGGCTACCGTTCTGGAGGTCCCGGGTTCGATTCCCAAGGGGGGTAAAATAAATATAGGTGATTTTTTCACTGTAATATTTATTCAATATTACCATGGACTGGTACCTGAAGCGGAGGGCTGATCACCTTTCCTTCATGTGTAAACGATCAAGATAACACTGCGTTTATATGACACAGTGCCTTATGCACCATTGGGGTGCGGATAAGGGTTTTATTATTTATTATTAGTTCAATAGTACAATATAATGGTAGTTTTTTAATTCGTGGATTTAAAAGAAAGATTGATTTGGAAATATAATAAAATATCTCAGCTCTAGTAAATTACGCCTCTCGTGATTAAACATTTATTGATATATTTTCCTCTTTTTATTTTTAATATAAATAAATTATTCGGCTTAAAATATTAGCGAAGTTGTCCATTGTGTACCAAAATATTTATAATATTTAACAAAAAAACTGACTTATGTCGGTTAACGCCTGCGTTCGTCATGCTGTTCATCTCTAGCAATGGAGACTAATCGCGCAGTACATAAAATATGTAGGTACTCGTAGGTAATAATATAATAATAATAATTACTTTAACTAGGTAGTCTCAAATAAGCTTTCTTGGAAATTTTAAATTTAAGATTCCTAGTAGCTTTCTAATTACGTTTTTGCACTTAAAATATTAAAAAAAACATCCCAAAAATTATTTTTGACATCTCATCAAAGATGAAGAAGAATATGGAAGTCTGGGCATTTACGGGGCTGACGACCGTCATAGGCTGGTTTAAGTGATCACTTTACACACGTGTAACATGCCCAGACTTCCATATTCTTCTTCATCTTTGATGAGATGTCAAAAATAATATGAAAATAACTCCTGTAATTGGAGATAATCCAGATTTTGTGAACAAGTATTTGGACACACTCAAAATGAAGCGCAGGAATGATCACCTTGCCTTCATGTATCTAACGAAAAAGATAACACTGCGTCAATACGATGCAGTGCCCTATGCACTATTGAGTGCAGATAAAGGTATGTATGAAATAAAAAACATGGATTTCGTAGTTTTCTAGTGGAAAAATTACTCCGCGATATATGAGTATTTGTTGAAAGTGAGATGCTTGGTATTATGAAATGATATCGACATTTATTGTACCTTCTTTATTTTATTATATTTACCATGAACAACGTGTCTTTAACTCAGTGAAGAACAGTGAAGGTAACATATAATATATCACTCTTTGATGTGTTCCGTTCCGGGATTTAGTCGTAAAACGTTTCAGCGTGATGTAATGTTTTTATTGTGAATCCAAATGAAGAAATATCCAGAGTAATCCGACGACAAATGATAAACTGTATAAAACGTAATTGTAACCATAAATTCCAACTTTATCGCCTTGTATTGTTAAAAGCAAATGTTGCTCATAAGAGTAATAATAATTTTTAGATTGTTCCGTACAGATTAATAATTCAAGGATAAAACTGAACGAACCGAGGTAAATAAAGTGTGGAAACACCAACCATTATTTATTGATTTGGTAATAAAGCTCTTGCATAAGACCACTTTTTAGAAATTATTATTAACACGATTAGTTTCGAGAACTAAAAATGAAAATCAATTGGTGGAAATACAAGCTAAAGTACAGTGAACCCCCCTATAACGTTCAGCTAGGTATCGTGTTATCAGAGGAGATTTTATAAGGAGGTTTATGTTTTTAAATTGTATTTCAATTTTACAGTCATTTTCGCTAGTTAAAATGTTAAAATACCACTGAAATATTATAAGAAATATTATAAAATTCCCTTTCATAAATGGGTACCTCTGTGTCAACGTTGTAGGGGGGTTAACTGTAGTACATAATTTAGGTACTGATAAAGGTGAGAGGGTAATCACTGAAGGCGGCAAATTAGGTTAGGTTAAGCGGAAATATAGAAAGCAAGTATGAGGGATTTTGGTATAGATATTTGCTAAGTATATTATTAATAAATGTTTTTTATTTTTTTTATTGTATTTCTAAATTTTCTAGGTCGCTCATAACTTGCCCTCTGAATGTGACTGTGTGTAATTAATTTAAGTGGCGAGTCAAAAGAGTGATTACGTGATTCACGAATTCTGGAAAATTCGGTAAAAATACAAACATTTTGTATCTTCACCTATTGATGATAACATCTGTAGTTCTCGAAACTAATCAACAAACTTAAAAAAAATATCTTATAATAGTGATTTATTTTTTAATTCAATATTTGAAGGGACGTATGTTGTACACAAATGCCCAGGAGCTGGTAAACGATAAAATGTGGGGAGGACAATTGTAGGTGAAATTTAAGGGATTACGTCTCAGTTTAAAAATAAAATCAGTTGCATATTATTATGGTAGTATAATATAAACATTTTATAAAAGATTTTATCAAATAAATGGCTATTATTATTTTCTTAAAAGTACTTAAATAATTGTAGCCCAAAATTAGATGCTTAAATCCACATTCAAAGAGGTTCCAAGTTACAATTTATATGACATTAAATTTCTTGGACTTCAATTACCGTGAAAATATAATATATTAACTGTGCTTCTAGATTAATCATTAAAAATAATTTTAACGACTGGATTTTGAAACTGGATTATTCGTATACTATTATTGTCATGATGTTAATGATACCATAAAGGTTTTTTTATCCGCCTCCGTGGTGTAATGGTCAGCGTGTTTTACTACTGTGCTGGAGGTTCCGGGTTCGATTCCCAAGGGGGGGTGAAAATAAATATTAGTGATTTTACACCGTAATATTAATTTAATATTACCCTGGACTGGTTCCTGAAGCGCAAGAGTGATCACCTTGCCTTAATGTAAGTAATGATCAAGATAACACTGCGCCAATTCGATGCAGTGCCCTATGCACCATTGAGTGCAAATAAGGGTATGTATGAAATCAAAAACATGCATTTCGAAGTTATCTAGTAGAAAAATTACTCCGCGATATATAAGTATTTCTTGAAAGTGAGATGCAAGGTATTATGAAATGATATCGATCATTGGGTGCGGATAAGGGTTATAAGTAAAGTAAGTAAGGTCGAAGAAATAGTATAGGAACCTCTGCTTGCGAACTCTATTCGTTCCTTGTAACGCGAAACGTTTGAATCCATGTACCTATTGCTTGGTACAATGACTTTTTCTGCCCTGAACCCATAAAAACATCATGATTTAAATCCCATACGAAACGATTAAAATACACAGTTTTTGTTCTTCAACACAAACATAGTTATTTGAGATAATTTTTTGGTCAAATAATAAATAAACAATAATGAATTCGGGAAACAATATAAGTATTTGATATGTAATCATTATTGATCGTTGTACTATACGATACACAATACGCAATATGATTATCGATCCGATAGAGATACACGTACGTAATCTTAGTTACGATATATCGATCAATCTTTAAATTAAAATTTCATTAATACATGTTTATCTCAATCAACGTTTCTAGAATAATAGTTTTTATTTGTTTTTATTAATGTTTTATTACAACTAATTAATATATTCCCAATTTTTTTCAATACTGATTTCTTAAGTAAACCCATTATTTTTTACTTCAAAAGTATTGTTATTAGTGGCGGGTTGTGGTCCCGTGGTAAGTGTTGCGTATTCTTAAGTCAGAGTTTCTCGGTTCGAACCCACTCTACCACAATTTGATACCTATTTCTAATAATGAGCCGCTTAGACTCACAGAAACAGTATGAAATTGAAGTATTTTTGCAAATAATAAAATCACAAATATATCTTTTAAATAAATGTATATATATATATATATATATATATATATATATATATATATATATATATATATATATATATATATATAAATATATAAATATATATACATATATATATATATATATATATATATATATATATATATATATATATATATATATATATATATATATATATATATATATATATATATATATATATATATATATATATATATATATTGTATACATTTTTTATTACTAATTTTTATTTGGGTTAACATTAGCAACATATGTAATATAAACAAGCCAATTATAGTTAACCACAGAAACATAAAGATATGTACAAAATATTAAGTGAATATGCAAATGCAAATGAACACGTATTTATGAGAGAAAGTGTGCATGTGTGAAGTGTGTAAGAGGGTGTGTATGTGTGTGTGAGTCTTCATCTGCATTTATATGTCAACAGCGTCATATTTTCAATTCTTAGCACGTCTTCAGATTTTTATCAATAAGACAACTTCAGAGTATACTTTTCATAAGGTTCATGCTTGAAAAAGATTGATCGGATGAATATGTAGAGTCGAAGACCCTTCCCGCGGATATTTGTGCCGGAGCCGCACTTAAGGGGTCAAAGATCCGCACGCGGCGACATATGTTTCTCTTCGACTACGTTTCGACCTTACAAACATAATGTAAAAAAAATATATTTTTAAAAACATTTTGCAGGAAGGGAACGGATACGTGAATCATGCTTACACGGCCACTGAAGAGAAGCATAATGGACTTCCTACCGACAAAATGGCGCTGCCATCCCCTGATGACAACGTCAGTAATGCAGACAAAGAAGTAAGTAATATAATACATATATATATATATATATATATATATATATATATATATATATATATATACATATATATATATATATATATATATATATATATATATATATATATATATATATATATATATATATATATATATATATATATATATATATATATATATATGTATACACATATCGCTCACTCCTTTCAAGAACGTCATAAATCGAAAAACTAGATTTTTCAGGAGAACGTTTTTAAAGTTTAAAAATATAATACAATTTATTAAAAATAAATATCAAGCCACTTATTGAACTTATTACTGTGCAGCAGATCGTTTTAGTTAAAACCTGAAGGTTTTTTTCAAAAATATTTAGCATATTAAAAAAAAATTACCTTTTCTTCAAAATGCAAAATCCAAAAAACTTGAAGGAGAACGTTTTTAAGGTTTAAAAATAAAACACAATGTATTAAAAATACATATCAAACCACTTATTGAACTTTTTACTGTACAACAGATCATTTTTGGTAAAACCTAAAGGTTTTTTCTCCATTTGAAAAATATTTAGTATACTAAAAAAATTATAAAACAATACATTTTCTTCAAAATGTAAAAACAACATTTTCTGCCCTGTAGCGGGTAAATATTAAGTTAAAAATATGCCTCTTTTGCTAGAATATAGTACATTTTATGGGCATTCCGAAAACGTGCACAACTGAAAATTGACGATTTTTGATTTATGACGTTCTTGAAAGGAGTGAGCGATATATCAGTATATTTCATAAAACCCGCTTTTTCATCGAAAAAAGAGTGGACGTATGTTGTGTACGGCGAGCGAACATTTATCTCGAAAGAGTATAAGTAAGCGTCCGAGGTACGTTAGACACTTTTATTCCCAAATGTGTGAATTGATCTATAAAACGGTTATTACACTGCCATCTTTTGGTCATATTTAATAACTTTTCGAAATAAATTTAATCGAAATAATTTCTGCGTACATTTTATACTTGCAACGTAAGTATTTTAATAACTTTTTAAAATGAAAAACTAAAGCAAGTACAAAATCAACACGCACTTGTGACGCAAATATGATGCCAGGTTACCTTCGATTACCTCTATCAATTTATCCGTCTATCTGCCGTAGTGGTTAGCGCGAATAGCTACTGTGCTAGAGATCCCGTATTCCGTTCCCAAGGGGGTCAAATATAATAAATATGAGTGATTTATCAACGTAACTTTATTAAATACCTCGGACTTATTAAATTCGCAGGACTGTTCACCTTGCTTTTACGTAATTAACGATTAAGATAACATTGTTTAACTTCATGCAGTGCCCTATGCACCATTGGATGCAGATAAGGGTCAGAAGATATGAAGTAGATTTACCTAGTGATAATCGCAAATTGTATGATGTATTAAACAAAGGAAAAATTCATGAAAAAATATATGATCCAAATTTATTAAATTAGTCAAATTTCTCTGAAAAATTCACGTTATATTTTATCTAAATTTCTGTGGTATATATTTGGTCGATAATGAATTACTTATCGTTTGTTTGTAATCTTCCATCAATGAATTTTAAAACAATGTGGCATTTAACTTTCGCTAATCCGTCTAAAACCCTTTCAGGCGATTGCACAAATGTTTTTGATAATTTTTATTTGCGCCTGTCGCCATTTGACTTCTGTTAATTGATTTCATTTATCTGCATAAAATAGCGGAAAAAACCTTTTCATTGAAATTTTCTTTGTTATCATTTTCCATTATTCATTCATTTTTTAGGGCTGGCATGCTGATATAAAATGTGAATATAATCTGATATTAGACACTCCCATTTCTCAATCATGAAACTACTCTCTATTTTATTTATTGTTTCGGCATTAACTTTGTGGTAAGACATGTTACAATGATTAAAGAAAACACTTCGTTTTTTACCACTTGAGTTTTATTATAGACTACATGTTTCAGAAGTTAAACTTCCATCATTCAGGTCTGTATAATAACTATTATTGTAGTTATTATACAGACCTGAATGATGGAAGTTTAACTTCTGAAACATGTAGTCTATAATAAAACTCAAGTGGTAAAAAACGAAGTGTTTTCTTGAATCATTGAAACTACTCTCTATTAGCAACGATGATTTATCTAAATATTTCTGGTAGTTGAGAAAACAGACCAAATTTAGACATTTTAAAGGCTGAATTTAAAGCGATTTGATGTTTTTTAAAAGATTTTTATATTATAACCGAAGATGAGCACAGTATGTTTAGCCAAATGTATATTTAGAAAAAATCTAGAATGTCAATAGTCATACATTGAAATGTACAGGATGATCAAAATTGGCATGGTAAAAACTATTACTTTTTTATCCTTAAGAGCTTGGAAATCCTTTGAAAATAAGAAATAGCTCAAAATCAGAATATGTTTATATATTTCTTTTGAAATGATGAACGATTTAGTTGTAAATCAATACTGACTTAATACATCTGATTTAAATGATTACAACTGAGGTCTTCACTCTACTTGAATTACACTAAAAATAAATATATTTGGACATACATTTTTGTAAGATATATTACAACGAAGAAAATCTATTCTTAATCTTGTTCCAGATTTTCCGTAAAATAATGAAAATGTAACTGTTAGTGTCTAAGACCTTGAAAAACCTATCTAGTGTTACCTTTGAAAAGTAGACACTTATAGACCTTTATCAATGTTATGTTTTTTAATCCTTATCAGCACCGCATGGTGCATAGGGCACTGCATCGTAGCGACGCAGTGTTATTTTGATCGTTAATTGCATGAAGGCAAGGTGGTCAGCCTTCTTGTTCAGGGTGATATTAAATGAATATGAGAGTGAAAATTGCCCATATTTATTTTGACCCTCAAATCAAACACAGCACGGTAGCCAAACGCACTGAATTTTCTTGTTATTTTGACAGTGGACTATCAAAACATTTTATTTTATTACGGAAGTGGACTGTCAAAATAATAATTATGTTAATTTTACAGGCTGGAAAGGAGGAAGAGAGACCCATGTGGACTAACAGCCTCGACCTACTCATGTCCTGCATCTCTCTGTCCGTGGGGTTGGGAAACATCTGGCGTTTCCCCTTCACGGCGTACGAGAACGGAGGCGGTGCCTTCCTCATTCCCTACATCATAGTGCTGATCCTGATCGGGAAACCCATGTACTACATGGAGATGGCCATAGGTCAATTCACCGCCAGGAATAACGTCAGAATGTGGGCCGTAACACCGGCCATGAAAGGTAACTTTCAATCCTTAAACTTTAAATTATGTAATTAAAATATTACTTTGTTTTAAAATCACTACTACTACTCGCCTGTCCAAACTCAAAACACAGTAAAGGACATTTTTTGTATTACTTTTTTGTTGTTGCATTTTTGGACTAAATAGATTCTACTTATAATATTCTCAATATTATTAATATTTAAAGCATTTACTTTGTGGTTAGTCATTTTTACTTATTTATTTTTTTACAAAAATGTTAATAAAATTAGTATATAACCACTCACCGACCGGTGAGTGGTTATATACTAATTTTAAAAAAATAAATAAGTAAAGATTCTACTTAGTCAAAAAATGCAATAAAAAACGTACTGCAAAAAAATGTCCCTTACTGTGTTTTAAATTTGGACAGCCGAACTACTACTACTACCATCACGCCGTTTCACCGCAGGGGTAGGCAGAAAGGATGGAACGCCACACTCTTCTGTCCTGACATACACTCCTCGCCTCCTTCACATCCATACGTCTTACATGCCCTTCGATTACGCAGACTTTTGACACCGCGAGATTTTAGGTTCTGATTGATCTGATCGTGCTAAGTCTTTTTTGTGTTGATTAACAGTCACAGTCAATAGGGATCAGGGATGTTGAAATTATATTTAAATTATGTGTCATAAATTTATTGTTATTTATTGATCAAACACTGGATTATTCTTATATTAAAGGTGTCTCAATTCGAGATGAAACATCTCGCTCACTCCTTTCAAGAACATCATAAATCAATAATCGTCAATTTTCAGTTGTGCATGTTTTCGGAATGCCTAGAAAATGTACTATATCCCAGCAAAAGAGGCCAATTTTTAACTTAATATTTACCCGCTACAGGGCAGAAAGTGTTGTTTTTGCATTTTGAAGAAAATATTTAAATATTTAAATATATTTTTAAAAATAAACTAGTTATTTTTCAAATGGAGAAAAAACCTTCAGGTTTAACCTAAAAAGATCTTTTTTATTAAGCAGAAACTCTTATATTAGTATGTGAGATCCGAATCCCGGATTATAATCACACACATGAGAAACGCCAGAAAATGCCATTTTCATTTTTATTAATAAGCTTATAATTTGACCAGATAATTTATTTACAACATTTTGAGTGTGTCCAAATACTTGTTCACAAAATCTGGATTATCTCCAATTACAGGAGTTATTTTCATATTATTTTTTGACATTTCATCAAAGATAAAGAAGAATATGGAAGTCTGGGCATTTACGGGGCTTACGACCGTCATAGGCTGGTTTAAGTGATCACTTTACACACGTGTAACATTCACCAATTCTACCCATTATTGACAACCACACTACTCAAATTCTTGGAAGTTCTATATATATGAACCAATTTAGAAACTTTGTTCTTGAATCACTAGAACTTCACTAGAGACATCTATTGGTGAGATGTAAAGAAGCTTTTTTATTAAGCAGAAACTCTTATATTAGTATGTGAGATCCGAATCCCGGATTATAATCACACACTTGAGAAACGCCAGAAAATACCATTTTCATTTTTATTATTAAGCTTATAATTTGACCAGATAATTTATTTACAACATTTTGAGTGTGTCCAAATACTTGTTCACAAAATCTGGATTATCTCCAATTACAGGAGTTATTTTCATATTATTTTTTGACATTTCATCAAAGATAAAGATGAATATGGAAGTCTGGGCATTTACGGGGCTTACGACCGTCATAGGCTGGTTTAAGTGATCACTTTACACACGTGTAACATTCACCAATTCTACCCATTATTGACAACCACACTACTCAAATTCTTGGAAGTTCTATATATATATGAACCAATTTAGAAACTTTGTTCTTGAATCACTAGAACTTCACTAGAGACATCTATTGGTGAGATGTAAAGAAGCTTTTTTATTAAGCAGAAACTCTTATATTAGTATGTGAGATCCGAATCCCGGATTATAATCACACACGTGAGAAACGCCAGAAAATACCATTTTCATTTTTATTATTAAGCTTATAATTTGACCAGATAATTTATTTACAACATTTTGAGTGTGTCCAAATACTTGTTCACAAAATCTGGATTATCTCCAATTACAGGAGTTATTTTCATATTATTTTTTGACATTTCATCAAAGATAAAGAAGAATATGGAAGTCTGGGCATTTACGGGGCTTACGACCGTCATAGGCTGGACACACTCAAAATGTTGTAAATAAATTATCTGGTCAAATTATAAGCTTAATAATAAAAATGAAAATGGTATTTTCTGGCGTTTCTCATGTGTGTGATTATAATCCGGGATTCGGATCTCACATACTAATATAAGAGTTTCTGCTTAATAAAAAAGCTTCTTTACATCTCACCAATAGATGTCTCTAGTGAAGTTCTAGTGATTCAAGAACAAAGTTTCTAAATTGGTTCATATATATAGAACTTCCAAGAATTTGAGTAGTGTGGTTGTCAATAATGGGTAGAATTGGTGAATGTTACACGTGTGTAAAGTGATCACTTAAACCAGCCTATGACGGTCGTAAGCCCCGTAAATGCCCAGACTTCCATATTCTTCTTTATCTTTGATGAAATGTCAAAAAATAATATGAAAATAACTCCTGTAATTGGAGATAATCCAGATTTTGTGAACAAGTATTTGGACACACTCAAAATGTTGTAAAAAGATCTGTTACACAGTTAAAAGTTCAATAAGTGGCTTGATATATATTTTTAATAAATTGTATTATATTTTTAAACTTTAAAAACGTTCACATGAAAAATCACTTTTTTTTATTTATGACGTTCTTGAAAGGAGTGAGCGATATGTGTATATTTATGTATTGTAGAGTGAGCGATCTATCCTTTTTATATGATAGAAGATGACAGTCTGAGCATCCCAGTCCTTACGAAAAAAATTGGTCTTAATGTTAAGTTTAATTTTCCATGACCATTAAGATTAATTTTTGTTTAGTCAATTAAAAAATCCTGGGGTGAAAAAGATTGGGAACCCCTGCTTTAACCTAACAACCTTCGGCAATCTGAGACTAAGACACAGGATTTTGTTTTTTTTTGTTGTGCAGGTGTGGGCGTAGGTCAGCTGATTGCCAACGCCTCCATATTATCGTACTACGTGTCTCTGATGGGACTCACCCTGTTCTACCTCGCCATGTCCTTTAGCGAGACCCTCCCGTGGGCGTACTGCCGCCCCGAGTGGGAACGCTGCTTCTCGGCCTCGGACAAGAACACTACTAACAATGATAATTCCACTAGCAGCTCGGAACTGTACTTCTTGTAAGTAAATCATGTGGATAACCATAATATATTTCATACTAGACTCTTCCTCACGACGCGCGACGTAAGATGGTTATATCTTACGTCACATAAACAAAAAATAGCATGCGGCCTACTCAAAATAATATTCTAACCACAATACCACGTGAGGTGTATATTTCTGATACATGACATCTACGCCAAATCCCAATGTAGTTTTTTCAAACATATATCTTTTTGTATACCAAATACTCAAACTCTAGTTAAACTAGATAAATTGATAAAGTTATGTCCACAAAAATGTAATAAAATTAAGATAAATGAGAATGAAATTCGACATGCACATTATGCAATTATAAAAAAAAACTATCATTTCCTTTTTTAAAGTTATTTCAGTTTTCCAGTAACTTATAAGAAACATAATTAGTCTTCAATATTTGCAAGTTCGTTAAATTTGATTCACTGAAATTTGATTCCTGTTATCTACCTATTGCTCTTTTCAATCTAATTTTGTAAATATGCAATATGTCAGTTAAGAATTTAAGGTAAAAGAAATATCTATAAAAATACTTATTTGTAATGCCTTCCAAAGTGGGGAGGTAAGTGTGGGGAGGTGTAGAAATTATTTACGGTTCACCTTAAGCATTAGAGAAACGTCAAATGGTCTAATAACCATCTCAATAGAGTTTGTTAAAACAATTTTTCAACAATTATGATGATGAAAACATACTCTTTGATATTTGAGGCTGTTTTGTTACAATGCTCTATTCTTTACAAAAAAGTTTTTTTTTTATAACATGCTGTCGTTTTTTAACTTGAAGTTGGCAATTTTGTTACAAACTATATTTTTATCTTTGTAGAAAAGAAGTTTTGAGACAAACCCCAGACATTGAAAATGGAATAGGTGAGTTCGTTTTATCTGAGATTGTGTAAAATGTAATGCGAAAGAGTGAGTGAGTGAACGCTAACACATTGATTCCATTTCAAATTGCAGTAGCTAATACATACGTTCAGATACCATATATTATGTAACCCATGGTAGATTCTAATTAGAACGAGATCAACAGTAAAAATTATTCACCATATTTTGAATATTCCCAAATTTTTATTAAATAATGCCGTAAATAAACAAATCGTACAAACCATAAATACTATAAATAAAATTTGGAATAATTATTTTGTTATTTTTATCTGTGTAAAATTTAGACGGATCTAAATTGTCAGCGTTCTGTAAATTCTTACTATTTTATTAATTATTTATAATATTTGTTTTGCAATCAGATACAGATTTAAACGGCCATAATCTTAATTTTTTAGAAAAGCGGTCATAAATATAATAGATTTCAGATATGTTTCTAAACACGTCTAATATTATAATTAAAACATATTAGAAAATACTTGAATTAATTATTAATTGATGGCAAATCAGCTATGAATATTCTCATGAACAGGTGTTCCTGATTGGAGGTTAACCCTCTGTCTTCTATCATCCTGGTTTGTCATATTCCTTGTGATGATCAAAGGAGTGAAGAGTTCAGGGAAGGCGGCATATTTCCTGGCTATCTTCCCCTATGTCATCATGTTTGCCCTACTTATCAGGTAAATAATGAACGATCTTTGACAATTGGAATTGAATATCATAATTTAGTAAAACCGTTTTTAATTATTGTTATATTTTTAGAGCCGCTACTTTAGAAGGAGCAGTTGATGGAATAATATTCTTTATTAAACCGCAGTGGGATCAATTATACAATCCTAAGGTATGTTATGAAAATTTTACGAAATGTGTAAAAAGTCAAAACCAATGAAAAAATACAGAGGTATATGTTTTATTATCGATACTGATTAAATTAAATTTTTCAGCCAAAAATAATCAACGGTTGTTAGAAGCAACCTTAGAATAATTTAAATAAAAAATGAGTTTTTAATGGCTATAAAGTTTACATAATTAGGTATTTTCTAACATAAGAAATGCGGCTAAAGAATATTTTTTACCAGTACGAGGAGAAAAGCTAAACACAATTTACCATTTATTAAAAATATTTTTTTAAGTAGAGTTTTCAATGAAAATATGTTTTACCGGTTTTTTTCATGCCCATGGTACATTTTACAGGGCTTAAATTAAACGAATTGTATTAATTTTACAATAAATATTTGAATCGACTAGTTGGCAAAATATTTCCTATATTATTTGTGCCCTGCCTTTATACACAAAGTAAATTCACAAAAGAGAGGTTGTTTTAAATACATATTGTATAGAGAATAAAAAAAAACTCTACTTTACCATACTTTGGCTTCATAAACATATACAAGGTAAAATAAACGTATATACAAGAGAGAAATTATAACATATAATTTATAATAGAAAAGTGCAATTCAAAACGGCTCTAAACTAGCATTCATTGGTTCCGGGCAAATATACATGCTAATACAATGCAAGTAAATATAGAGAGCGAAATTATTAGAAATGGTCACCTTATTTTATTTATTGTAACTGCAGACAGTTGGTAGAATTCCATATTGAATTGTTGGGTTAATATCCAAAATTAAACAAGGTTTATTTGGTTGAATTTTACATTTATTTATGGATATTTTAATATGTGACGCGTTTCGTCTTCTTAGGACATTATCAAACACTTGTTTGATAATGTCCACACGTCACCCAACAGGTCACCTTATTATTTACTTGGTGCATTTCAGGTTTGGTATGCTGCTACGACTCAAGTGTTCTTCTCGCTGTCTGTCGGCCAAGGGTCTATCATTATGTTTTCATCTTACAATCGGTTCACACACAAGGTTTACAGGTAAGATGAGACAGTGAACTTGTTCATTAGGTTACCAGAGAAGTTACTCAAAATAGTAAGACTCATGAATATTTCCCACAGAGATGCCATGATCGTCACAACGCTAGACACATTCACAAGTCTGCTTGCCGGATTCACCATATTTGGCATATTGGGGAACTTGGCTCACGAGAAGGGGACGTCCGATATCAAGAGTGTTATCGGAACTGGAGGAGCGGGATTGGCTTTCATTTCTTATCCAGATGCCATTTCCAAATTTGACTGGGTTCCTCAGGTAAAACCTTCATAATAATCAAGTGTTATCATTAAATAGTTATCAAAAAAGAGCAGAAATCTGAAAATATCATCAGAACTATAAGAATTTTTTTACAATGGCAACTTTAAATTAACTCAACTCACCCGAGTATAGTACAGTAAACCTCCCTTTAAAGTGGAAATAGGTTCCCCGTTATCGGAGGGAACATCATAGGGGGTTAATATTTTTAATTTAAAATACATTTGTATTATTACATTTTAACCAACGGCAATTGCCAAAATGGGTCATTATTAAATTAAAATACAATCTGAAAACATTTACCCCTTATAAAATGCTCTCCGATAACGCGTTATCTATCTCTATGTTATAGGGGGGTTTACTGTATTGCTATTTTGTGCACATATGTAGTTGGTTCTTATGAGAGAAATCTATCAATTGTAGTTTTTAAAAAAAATGATTTCTTCTCCTAGTTCCATAGTGGATTACTTGTTTGGCTATCATGCTGGATATCCCGGTTTCGATTCCCAGGCATGGTCAAAATAAACAAAAGTATTTTTTCACTTTAATATTTATTTAATATTATCCTTGACTTAATATTATCCTGAAGCCTAAGACTGATAGCCATGCCTTCATATAATAACGCCAACTTAGCATTACATCAATTTGACGTAGTGCCCAATGCACCATTGGGTGCGAATAAGGGAAAGAAGAAGAATGAGAGAAATAATATATTCTTATAATCTCTCTCCATACCCAATAGTACATAGGGCACCATATGAAAATGATTAATAATTTATTTGTTTTATTTCATCGTACAAACTCGTGTAGTTGCAATTTTTATTGTCCTATAACTTTTTTTCACCCATGCCAGGTCACATTATATGAATGCAAGGTGATTTGTCCTGCACCCTAGATTCATCTGCACATCAGATTGATCTTTCATTTTTTTCATTCATTCAAACCCTTATCCGCACCCAATGGTGCATAGGGCACTGCATCATATAAACGCAGTGTTATCTTGATCGTTAACACACGAAGGTAAAGTGATCAGCCCTCCGCTTCAGGTACCAGTCCAGGGTAATGTTGAATAAATATTACAGTGAAAAATCACTTAAATTTATTTAACTCCCCCTGGGAATCGAACCCGGGACCTCCAGAACGGTAGCCGAGCGTGCTGACCATTACATTACGAAGGCCGACTAGATTGATCTTTAGAAGTGAAATATATTTGTTGTAATACAGATGATGTGAGTCAATGTACTCAGGGTAAAGGACATCACTGATATTCTCTAAAGAAAGGGCGCTAGATTCAACGTTGGGCGCAATGAGAACCGATTGGCAATTTTTCAACATATGCAAATTTGCAGATATATCTGATAAGCTTTTGATTATGCAGTGCGTTTAATTTGATTTCCTGCAGATGTACAGATAGCCTTATACATAAATATACTTTTTTACAGTTGTTCGCAGTTCTTTTCTTCCTGATGTTATTCGTGCTCGGACTGGGAAGTGCCGTGGCTCTTCAGAGTGCCATCGTCACGGCACTCATTGACAGATACACTTCCAGAAAGTACTGGCAAATGGCCCTTGTGGCCTGTTCCTGTGGGTTCTTAATAGGCTTGGTTTACGTCACCCCGGTGGGTATTTATTCCATCCCTTAATATAAGCTAACAAATCTATTTATGCAGGAAAAACAATAAAATGATCTACACACTTAAGGGTGTTATCAATTTTTCAATCTGAAATAGTCACGAAAACTATCAAACATTTTATAAAAACCATTCGGTTTTAAGAGTTTAAATTAAAAATATTAACTTTATTAATAAGTTTTTCAAGTCTTTGCCAAGTAGAAAGGCAGACAATATTAAATACAAATTGAAACATTGCCTCCATCAGTTTGTATGTAGGAGCAGAAAATAGTTTTTCTTTCGCATTTGCTTATTTGAAATCCAAAATATTGTTAGAATTTTCGTTTGGAAATTTGGAATTCCTTCAATTTGGAATTAAGAGTTTTTACTGTGATACCATAATTTGTAACAATATACTTACAGGGAGGACAATACATTCTGACGCTTGTAGATGAATTCCTCGGAACTTTCCTGGTTCTCGGGATGGCTATTGGCCAAATTATTGGAGTCTTCTGGATTTACGGTAATTTGGTTTATTTATATATTCTTATATCTTACGTTATTGCGTTATCCTCCTATGTATGTATGTATTTATGAGGAGATGCATAAATGTGAAAGAGGCGAAGAATTTTTGCAAAGACAGAGTGGTGTGGCATTCTATTCTCTTTGCCTACCTCTGCGGTGAAGGCGTGTGATGGTTAGTTAGATAGTTTATATATTTTTTCACTTTATTTTATTTTTGTATACTGTTATTTCTTTTAAACATATATACGTTTTTCTTAATGTTATAATTATAATTATTTTACAATTGTTATTTTTTTCATATTTATGTCCTTTGAACCATAGAAGCTTGCACATTTCACCTCAATGTTTGGTTATAAAGATAATTAAAAAATAATGCACTTACAAAAATCGAGAGGTGTTTGTTTAAATACCGCATCATCAAAAATGGGTAAAAGGTCTTTCAATTCTTTAATTTGTTACGTTTAGGTTTAGAAAAGTTCTGCGAGGATTTGGAGTTCATGACTGGAGTCATAGTGACCAAGTACTGGAGATGGTGCTGGGGACTGATTACGCCTCTCATTATGATATTCGTGTTCATCTACGCCTTCGTCAGCCTCCGCAGGACCACCTACGGAGACTACGTGCTGCCCATGTCTGCTTATGCTGCAGGATGGACATTATTTGCAATTGCAATGATGCAACTTCCCATATGGGCTATAGCTCGTTTTATTATAAAGAAAGACGGAACCTGGATACAGGTAAGATCAGAAAATTACACATATTGTACAGGTAGCCACTTTTTAGTAATATCTATCTATTTTTAATTTAAATTTAACTTAAATTAAAAATAGAATATCAAAATAGAAGGTAATCAATTACCACTATTTTTTTTAAATATTGAGACATGTTTGAAAATGATGTATGCCGAAAAACATGTATCACAAAAGATTTAAATAAATAGTGGTATTTGCCAAGTAAAATTTAAATTAAGAATTAGTATATTTCACTAAGACCTTTTATCAATGAACTCTCAAAATAATTAAAGAAAACACTTCTTTAATTAAAAAAAATCTTCTTTAATTTAATTATTTTAAGTAAAATCATTAGTATGGCATGTATCACTCAATTTTGGGTGCTTTGCCAATAAAAAAAAAGTATTTTTCACTATTTCTTTCGACTCATCCTGTTATTTATTACATTTTTCTTGCTCTAGCAACTTTTAATGTAGAAGTCTCTTTCATTACATCAGGTTTATGTAATAGAAGACCCATTCACATTGACATTGAAGAATGTATTAATTTACATCCCAATATATTGTCTGTATTTTACTCTGACTACTTAATATTTACCCATCTACTAAATAAGCAGTGGTTCTAAATAATAATATAGTGCCTTAATGGGACCACCATCTCATATCTTTAATTTTATCCTCAAATAAGGAATCATTCTTCCAATATAATCATATTAATTATATTTTCAGACTATAAAGCAGTGCTTCAAGACATCAGAAAAATGGGGACCTAAAGACCTTGCAGTTAAAGCCGAATGGCGTCTTTTCAAGGAGCAAGCTAGGAAGGAAAGAAAAGCCATGGACGTGTCGAGGTGGAAGCACATACTTTATTCCTTAAATGGTACATACCGCTGGAGGGTGCGGCAGCAAACAGACCTTACTAAAATGTAGTTGGCGATGACAATCCAATTATTTATGAACTGTGATCTTGATAGATAATTTCTCTAGCATAATAAAACTGTGACAAATACACCACATGGAGAGTCAAATGCAATTTCTGTGTGTCATCCGTCGTAATTTTAAATTGAACAAAATGAATTATTTTTTTATTTCGATTACCCATCGAGGTTTGATAACCAAAAATGACAAACTGAAATGCCAATAAAATTCTTTCAACTATAAAATGAACTAGACATCACAAACACTTTATTTAGCCATTATCTTTTTTTGTATGTATTGAATTGAATTATTGTGTTTTCCAATTTTCACGTTTTCCTTACTAGTGAATAAATTTATATAAAAAATCACAAGACAATCAGTACTATTCTTGTAAACCTCTGAAATAATAGGATTAAACTAAAAATTTGCAATAAAAATGAACAAATTGTGATAAAATCAAGTGTCATGCTATCAGTTGTATCAACCCAAAAGAGTCAAAATTCCAAAACTTGGGAACCCTGTTATTGCGGTAGCAGAGTCGACATACTGAATTCCATATTCTTCTTCATCCATGTTGAGATGTCAAAAGAAAAAAAAATTAAAAAATAACTGCTAATTGGAGGTAATCCAGATTTTTTAACAAGTATTTGGACACACTAAAAATGTTACACATATTAACAATTTAGCATTAACTACTTGCAAAATTCATTATAATGAATCTGTTTCAAATGATCTATCAAACGGTTGTATGATTATTGAAAGCGTTTTTTTAAATGTACAAATAATTAAAGATATTTATTTATATTTAAATATATATTTATTTAATTATAATCTGATAAAGCCTCAGCAATTAATATATTTCCTAAATATATTACAAAACATTTATACATTTAGAAAGTGTAAGTAATTTTGACATATGTATATTAAATATTAATAGAACAATTATTTATTTCCAAAAAAACATGTATATTAATTAATTATACAATATAAAATAACATTGGATGTAAATATACTTAGAAGCCAAAGGATAAAATCAACTGAATTATTTTTTTGCAAATCGTTTTTTAAAAACAAAACGATTATAAAATCCACAAATGGTACAAAATAAATATGTGTACTAGAAAAAAACAATATTTTCTTTATTTTTGCATATCTTTCAAATAATTATAAAAAACATTCACAATCTTTGATTTTGTTTATTTTAAATTTAAATTGGGTAAACTCATTCTCAAATGTATTCAAAGATTTTGTATGAATATGTATGTTGCATATTTAATAGTAAACTGATCTAAATCAAACTTTGCTTAAGTCGACTTAAGTAAACACAGAACCATCTTATAATTTTGTCAAACAACATTGTCAATTTGTAGTGTATTCAACATTGTTTGCATTGCAGATACATGGAAAGCATTACAAGATACCTATGTGTATAAGTAATTTGATTTTCATAAGCTTTGTTAACTATTGTCATGTAAGTTTTGACCGATGCTTTATTGAAAAATGCGTAATTAAGTTGAAAGTCAGTAAAAAAGAAGTCTTCACAATGTAGTAAAATTGCTCAAAGATTTAGTAAAATATCAATAAAAAAATATTTTCAGTGTTAATTAAAAGGAAAACATGACAATATTATTTTGGTAATATAAAATGTAACTCAATTGATTTTCTCGGTGGAACAAGCTCATTTTCAACAAAAAGGGGAAGGGGATGATGATATATATCTTGTAGCTTGTACTAACTTTAGTGATCTCTATGTTTAATTATACATTTGAAACACATTGTTTGACACCACACATATAATTTAGGAGAATTCAATGTTGATTATATATATATATACCCTGTTATTATCAATCTTTATACAATTAAACAATTAAGAAAAAATGTTTATGTTATATTATTTCTATAGTATTAATAAAGGTTAGAATAATTAACTAAAATAAATAAAATAAAATTTGCACTTTCCTATTCAATAGTTGAATCTTTCCTATAAGAGCCATTGAGCGAATACAGAATGTGCTTTATAAAACCAAGTTTTAAAGCGTCCCGTTTTCTTTTTGTTTGGTCCTTGAACAGCATCCATTCCAAATAGACCTTAGAGTCTTTAGGACCCCATCCCGATGTTGGGCTAAACAGAGATCTAACCGTCTAAAAAAAATATTCATCCATATTACTGCGGGCAACAATCATATAAAAAAAACATATGAAAAATATATCTCAAATGATGATTCCTAAGAAAAATTATGAATGTCTTTGTCTTTTTCTATTTAATTGCCTGTGTTTATTTATTTTTCTTATTGACATTAAGATTATAATGATAATAAAAAAGACATTTATTAAATGTTTAAACTGTTATTTTGTACATTTAAATTCTTGAAACAAAATGAAATCAATTTATTTATTTTTACAAATCCAAATTTACATAATATTAGCTGTACCCAGCAACGGGTTGCTGTGGCTGAGTCTAGTTAAATAAAAAATAAAGAAAATAGAATGCACACATTTTAAAAATGTTTAATTTCACTACAGTAGAATCGCGATATAAGTAATCGCGATATATCGAAAAATGACGTATATCGAAAAAAAAAACCAAATTTATTCCCTAAAACTAATTTTTCATACAAAAATGCATTTATATAACGAAATCCCGTTATTATGTATAACAAAATCACTTTTGTCCCGTACGAAAAAATGCCAATACATTTAAGTAAATTTATAACAAATAAAAAATGTTATGATAAAAATATTTCAAAGCCGCGCCGCCGCGGCGCCGCGCCGAAAAAAAAAATGTTAAGATAAAAATATTTCAAAGCTGTGCGCGCCGCCGCACCATATGCGGATGGTTTTATGGCGATTTTTAAAAGTAATTCAATACAATATCCCATCAGCTTGAGTAATTAAGTAATTAGAGTCAATGAGTCAGTGAAATGATTTACTTTAGCAATAATAATTCTTTACTTGTGTCGCCTACTTTCAAAATCCGCTAGATCCAGTTTTATAAGATTTAAAAATAAATACTCTATCGGAATGCCAGTTGTGGGTTTTATTGTTCAAAAATTTTAAATACTTGAAAACCCCGCTAAAAAATACTTAAAAACAACGTTGTATTTCAAATTCCGATATATTCATGAAACTTGCCTTCTGACCCATATCGGTCAATTAGAGAGCGGAGATAGGTCAAAAGTTAAGATGACGTCATTATCGATTTGTGTCTCGTGTTTTTTTTTTGAGTACTGAAAAACTTTCCAAAAAAATGGGAAAATTCTCTGTTTTATAATATTTTATATAAAGATAGACAAATCTTTGAAACATAAATGTTATCCGGAGAATTTGGATTTTTTTTTGTAAAATCGACTTATATGGATCTGGCGGATTTTGAAAGTAGGCGACGTAGTTATAATCTCTCTTCTTATTTCAATGAAATTATTTCTGTAGGCCATAAAAATTCTCAAGTATATTCTCTCCCATAATCAGTCCACCTGCTTATCTCAATGGTAGACAATAATAATTCTCAAATTACAATCCATCTTTTTATCTCAATGAAATGATTCTGTTGACAATAATAATCCTCAAATTGCATCCGTCTTTTATCTACATCGTAAGGGCATTTGTCCACTACACGGAATAATTTTACCGTCCGTCCGACACGTCAGTTTGCGTTTTAAAACGACGATTTTACGATCGAATTTACGCGCAACGTGTTCACGCACCGATCAAGAGCTCCGATCCGAAGAAAGATGGACAAAAGCACAAGCCAATCGTCATTTTAAAACGCTAACTGACGTGCCGGACAGTAAAATTACACGGAATTTCGGGTAGTGGACAAGCGCCCTAAGTGGGGCGTAGTGTCGGGTAAGACAATCTGCACACTATTGGACTAGCGGAGTAACGTGTTACGACGTACGACATGCACGCATACTTACAAAGCACGCCACACGCGCAAACACAGAAACGTTTGTGTATTTTTACGATTTTATGTTAGGATTTGATTCCCGATTTTTTTACAAATTATTTATTTCCGTCGCTGCAAATGAATGACATTATGAATAACATTTACCAGACCCAACATTACAAAATTGTTTTATTTAAACTTAAAATATGGCCAATAAAAGCAACTAGGAATATTAAATATGACGGACAATTTGGACAAATACGAATTTGTCCGTTTTATACGGATTTTGAAGGAATAAAGAGATCAAACGGAATTTGAAGGATTATAACGGAATTTTAACGGATTTTAGGAAATTTTTAGCGACAGCGAAAAAAAATTCATCGCGTAAATTTTGGAAAAAAAAATTTTTTTCGCCATCTCGTAATTTCGCAATTTCGTAATTTCGCAATCTCAATATCGAAAACTACTCTTTGACGTCTGACAACACTGGCCGTCAGTAGCGCGCAAGCCGTTCTCGTTCTCGGCTTTGGCGGCTACTTGTTATATTATTATTATTATATTTGATGTTATTATTCTCATTTTCAGATACATATTTACCAGACCCAACATTACAAAATTGTTATATTTCAACTTTAAATATGGCCAGTAAAAGCAACTATGAATATTTACGTTTTTCCTGTTTTAAAATCACATTCTCATATTATGTACAAAATACATACGAGTATCATCGATTCCCGCGGCACTTTTATCACCGTAAGGTTAATAAGAAAACTAGTGAAAATATGTAGATATTCAGTTCCCTATGGCCCCCTTCCTCCTTTGTTTGCAGAACTTGCGATCTTTTTGAAAAGCCGCGCAACATTTTTTGCAACGGCGCGCAACATATACATACTAAGTATGATTTAAAAAAATTCGTTATATGTGGGAATTCGTTATTACGAATTAATATTTTTTGGTCCCTTGGATTTCGTTATATCGCGATTCTACTGTAATCAGCAATGAAAATATTTTTAAAATTATGAAATATCAAAGCAATCAAAACCATTGAAAATTCCTAGTGACAGCATCTATCAAAAAGCACGCGATAGCATGCTTCTTGACAGATGCTGTCGAATATGCCATGAGCAATGTTAAGTATTGCTTATGTTTCTGTTACGTTACAGATAGCGCTGCCACTGTTACTTATATGAATTAAAAATCCTTTTATAAAATATAAGCCTTATACACCATAAGCAAGGCAAAATAACTTCAGCACCAATATCTACACATAAAAACCCTTATCCGCACCCAATGGTGCATAGGGCACTGCGTCATATAAACGCAGTGTTATCTTGATCGTTTACACATGAAGGAAAGGTGATCAGCCTTCCGCTTCAACTACTAGTCCAGGGTAATATTGAATAAATATTACAGTGAAAAAATCACTTATATTTATTTTACCCCTCTTGGGAATCGAACCCAGGACCTCCAGAACGGTAGCCGAGCGTGCTGACCATTACACTACGGAGGCGGACAAAAAAACATGTATATTAATTAATTATACAACATAAAACAACATTGGATGTAAATATACTTATAAGCCAAAGGATAAAATCAACTGAATTTTTTTTGTACATCGTTTTTTAAAAACAAAACGATTATAAAATCCACAAATAGTACAAAATAAATATGTGTACTAGAAAAAAACATTATTTTCTTTATTTTTGCATATCTTTCAAATAATTATAAAAAACATACACACCTCTGATTTTATTTATTTACACATAAACTTCTATGCTAAAATATTATTTAATAAATTGATAATCTAAAAAAATAACAATTAACCACAAAACAAATATTTTGTTCAGTCATTCACATAAATTTATTTCCAATAAATCTGATTAATCTTCAAATCAGTTAATAAAGGAATATACTTCTAAAATCATTGTGCATTTATTTTGATATTCTAAAGAAAATATCAAAATAATGTAGTGACATGGCAAAATAAAGATCGGGGCATATCCGATTGACATAATATGGCAGTCAAATCAAGTTCCAGAAAAATGATTTCTGATGAATGACTCATGAACATGTCTAGTATTGATTTGATTAGTTTTAATGGAAGACAATGCACAGTATCTCAATCTGTCACAAACTACACCATGCAATGTCTCCTATTAAATCTAACAAACTCCATAAATGTGTGGTCTTAGTAAGTCCGTTTTTGACAAATAAAGAAAGCACAAATAATGCATTTTCTCAAATAAACTCTTGGTAAATATTGTACATTTTAAAATAATCAGTTAACAGGAATATATGACTAATTAAATAAATAAACTCACCCTTATTGTACTTGATTCCCTTTGCACATAAACTATAATACTCCAAACTGGTAGCTGTATAAGTCCAAATGCTACCAACGTCCACCCCGAAACTGTAATTTAATAATTCAATTATCTACTGTCATTATTGAACATTACTGAACAAGATAGGTTTATTAAGTGATTAACAAATGCCATAAACCAATAGGTTATCTCATTATTCAAATTACCTCTCTTTGTCAGGACAATCACTACATAAGCTTGCAAACAATACTACCATAGTACTATTTACAGAGTTACAACTACACAAAATATTAATCACATGTGGTTTTGGTCAACCCAACGATCAACATGCACTGAGGATTGCAGAACAACATGCACTAAAGGCCGAGGTGTAACATGGTAAACCATAGTGCTTGTTACCTTAGACTTTAGTGCATGTTTTTTTGCTATTATTAGTTCATGTTTGGTCTTGGGTCAACCAAAAACATAAGTGATTAATATTTTGTGTAGTTGTAGGTGTGCGAATAGTGCTATGGTAGTAACGTGTAACATTGTTTACATGCTGGTTTGTTGATTGTCCTGATGAAGAGATGTGTACGTCTTAAAACTGGTACACCTTAATCTCAGTCAGTATATACTTAAAAAACTAACATTTTGTAAAAAATATTATAAAAAAGAGAAATAACCTGCAAAGCCTCTAGTTTAGAGGATAGTTAGGAAAGGGAATGCTGATGTAAAAAATACATTACAAACACCCACGTCAATTGAAAAATAAATATTTCTTGAATAAATTTTACAATCAGCGGGAATCGAATGCCAGTTTTGTAGTTGAGCATCTACCTAACTATTCCACGGTGCCAGTATAACCACAAAGGAAATGCTCGAAATGATAAAAATAAATATGATCTTACTGTAAGCGCTTAGTGGATATGCGTTATTCATATAGTGTAACATTTCTAGGCTTGCCAGGGCATAGAAAAATACAGAAGTCATCACAAGAGGTGTGATGACCCCCCAACACCAGCGCAGGTATAACGACACCTTTTTGCCTGTCATAAATTCTATATCTTCGCATAAGTTTTCCAACCCTGAAATATAAATTTAAATAGTACAAGATTAAGATACAAGTCACACTATCATGGCTGTGACATTCGGAAATAGCTCTATGTTGAAAAGGAATAAGCTTAATAAATACTTCACTAATTCCTCAAGTCAAATTAGCCATATTTTACAAATGTATCAAAAACCTCACTGGTATGCAGAAGGCTCTAAGACCAATGCAAATATACAGGTTTCAAGAATTAATGCAATATGGAAGTTCAATAATGGGCAGAATGGTGGACGTTACACAAGTGAATAAAGTGATCGCTTGGGCCAGCCAAATGCCAGGGCGTAAGCTCTGGGATGCTCGGACTTCCATCTTCTTTAAAAAAAGGGAAGAACAATACATGTTTCATATCAAGCTGAGATACATTTGAAATTCTAGGTATTTACAATATTATGTAGTGCAGAATTTGGATTTCAATAGACTTTTTCATGTGTTGAGATATTAACACAAATCTGGATATACATAATTCCTTAGTGAGCAAATCTAGCAATTGTAAATAAAAATTTGGTCGCAGAATATTTTTTCCTAACCCTTATCTGCATCTAATGGCGGATAGGACACTGCATTGTAATGACACCCTGTTATCTTGATTGTTAATTTCATGAAGGCAAGATGATTAGCCCTGCGCTTCGGGTACCAGTCAAGGGTAATATAAAATAAATATTAGGGTGAAGAATTACTTATATTTATTTTGAAACCCTGGGAATCGAACTCGAGACTTCCAGCATAGTAGTCAAACGTGCTTACCACTACTACACTATGTAGTGCTATGTAGCCTATGTAGGCTGATACTCAGAATATTGTGTAGAAAAATAAAGACTTAAAAATAATGGGAATCTCAAGACACAGTTGAATTTACCATATATCCAGCTTATTCCAATGAGTTCTGCTAATGCCAACCCCAAAACGAGAAACGTGCCTCCAAAATAATCAACAAGATTCAAAATGTGTTGGCCACCCTACAAAATAATTATCTAAATTAGTAAAATAATTGTATGTATACATACTCACTAAACTAAAAAAAAAAATAATAAAATAATAATATAACCCTTATCCGCACCCCAATGGTGCATAGGGCACTGCATCATATAAACGCAGTGTTATCTTGATCGTTAACACACAAAGGAAAGGTGATCAGCCCTCCGCTTCAGGTACCAGTCCAGTGTAATATTGAATAAATATTAGAGTGAAAAAATCACTTATATTTATTAGACCCCCCTCTGGGAATCGAACCCGGGACCTCCAGAACGGTAGCCGAGCGCGCTGACCATTACACTACGGAGGCGAAAAGAAAATAAGTTGATAAAATTACAGTCAGTCCTCACTAAACACCAGATCAAGTTAGTGAAAATGAATGTTATGTTAACTTTCTGATGTAAACAATATAGTTTTATGGCTTTTTGCTTTGCGCTAGATCAGTGGTCACCATTTTTTTTGAGAAAAGGACTGGATTTATTTTTATAAGAAAAAACTTGGGAGGCCAGATGAATAATAAATATTTTTTCCGATCTCAATCGGGGTCCAATTGGACTATTTATTTATATGTGCTTATTTTATAATACAAAAAATATTTATTATAATGCAAGAATATCTGATACTTATTTTCAATTAAAGGAATAAAGATATATTAAAAGTCTTCCAATAAAAAAATTATTTAAATGCAGAAATCGTGAATTTTTGGAGGGCTTCATGAAATATTTGCTAGTCCACTGCACTAGATGATCGAAGATGCTATATATTTTATGCCCGACAATGATATGCAGTGAATTTCTCATTTTCTTCTAACCCTTATCAACACCTAATGGTGCATAGAGCACTGCATCGTATTAACACAGTGTTATCTTGATCTTTACTTTCATGAAGGCAAGGTGATCACTACTGCGCTTCAGGGACCAGTCCAGGGTAATATTAAATAATTATTAGAGTGTAAAATCAATAATGTTTATATTCACCCCCCCTGGGAATCAAACCCGGGCACCTCCAGCATCTAAACCTCCAACACGGTAGCTAATCACGCTAACTATTATACTACGGAGGCAGACAATTTTTCATAGCCATATACATATTCATGATTTTGATCAGTTGTTAAAGCAAATATTTAGCAAGTGTAGGAGTGAATGTATTAAATAAATAAAAAAGTTTTTACTGGAGTAATGTAGACAAGTCCAGGAATAAATGTGATGATACAAGATAGAAGGGCGATCTTCCAATAGGCGAATTGTTTGAAACGGTCAGACAGAACGGTTACAATTGAGCTCTGGTAAGAGACGGCACTGCCGAGACCCAGAACCCACAGCATTGCAAAGAAGAGAGCTGAAAAAATCTGGAAAAAAAGGTTAATGTATTTCATTGGATACTTAAATTTGTTAACCTTTCAAATACTGATACCCAATCAATACCCTATTAAAATGGTGGATCCTGGCATACTGCAATTTTTTTGTTAAAAATTACATATTACATATACTAAGTATGCAATGGTTATCTCGAGAGATGTTTCTGAAAGTCTTCTTCTTCTTTTTGTCCTCATCTGCACCCTAAGAGAACATTGGGCATTACAAAAAATTGAAGCTGTTTTTACTCAATCGGAATTATACGAAGGCAAGATGAGCAGTCATGCAATCCAGATTCACATATACATGAATGGAATATGTTAGATAGCATACAGATGACATAAGTGAAAAGGATCATGATTGAAGGAAAAGGAAAAATTGCAACATAGTTAAGGCACCCAGAGTTGTATACCCGTGCTCGTAATAGTTTGTGTAAGCTGTACGCTATTCGAGGATATCATGTCTTTGTATGTTATAATTATCCCAAGAGATGTCTCTACATGTTCCAATATTGACACGGTTGAATGCTCTTGATTGTGGCTAGTAAAATGAGTAGAAAAGTTACATATATTTATAAATATGTATAGACTGGGTTGCCAGCATGGAAATATAAGATGTGTTAATACAATTGTCACAGTCAAAAGGTTTAAAATACAATTTGAACTATAAATAATATAATTTTCCATTGGTGAGATTTTGATTGTACCATTATAATGGCAATAAGAAAAAAATTACTATATTCCTGAAATGTGCATGAAACCTTACCTGTGGGAATTTGTCAAACTTTGCAATGGCATCGGGATATGATATGAAGGCGAGACTGTTTCCACCGCTGCCGATAACATCTCTTATGTTGGTAACATTTTTTTCATGTGCCAGGTTACCAAGAATTCCAAATATAGTTACACCAGCTAAGAGGCTTGTGAAAGTGTCAACAGTCACCACAATCAAAGCATCCCTGAAAAATATAAAATAAAAATAAATGAAATAGGCAAAATTACGCTTTTTATTAATTTATTCTATTGTTACATTCGAACCATCTATCTTCAAGCTTGGATAAACTTAAATTTACCCTTTTCTTCACTCAATAGTGCATAGGACTCTGAATTCCGTAGATGGAGTGTTATCAAGATAACCATATTAATGATCAAGATCATTAATAATGGGAAGGTAAACTAATAGCGCCACCTATGAATATAGAGTTTCTAATAAAATGATTATAGATCTTACCTGTATAAATTTTGTTTAAAACTGTTGAAAGATGAGTACATTATGATGGCGCCGATACAAACAGTTAGAGAGAAAAATACTTGGGTCACCGCTGCGTACCAGACCTATAATATAGAAAGAGTGAGGGAATGACATCTCATAGTAGTTATTCAAATATCAATTTAAAATAAATAATTAATCGCATACCTTAGGGTTGTACAACTGATGCCAATCAGGTTCGATAAAGAACATTATTCCTTCTAACGCTCCATCTAATGTGCCAACCCTTAAAATAAAATAAAGTATAACATGTTAATTCCGAATCTACAATACTTAAACAGTTCTAGGAAATATTTCGTTTTCTGAGGTTTTGGACAGTAAATATTTTGTTGCGTGCTGTTAATCTGATATCGGTATAAGAGGAGACAAATCTAATAAAAAAGTGTTTATTTAATACATAACACAATATTAACACGTTGACTGCCAACTACAAGATAACTCGTAGATTGCTTTCTTTGCTAGGACGCCAACTTCGAGTTATCTCGTACTGTGTTTACTTGCCATATTCGTGTAGCTACAATAAAATTCGTTGTATATCACTGCTAATATGTATAGATGGCTTCTGGGAAGAGAACAAAAAATCAATGCTGGCTTACATGAACAGAAAATTTATTAATAAATGAACAGAAAATATGATTATAAAAAATTATAAATCAAGAAGAAAAATAATATGTTTGCAGAATTGGCTTTTTAGACCTGAAATCTGAAAATTGCTAAGGCAACATGTTAATTTTTGGAAGATCTTTGGTAAATAGCAGTTCGTTATATGGAAGTTCAACTGTATATTATCCATATTTCATTTCGCATTGAATAATAATAAATATGAATCATACTAAATAAATGTATACTTACTTAATGAGCAGCGTTATCATTATAACGTAAGGGAAGAGAGCCATGAAATAGGCCGCCTTTCCTGAACTCTTTACACCATTCATCATCACAAGGAAGACAAAGAACCAGGAAAATAATAAACAGCAAGCCAAACGCCAATCTGGGTATCCTGATATAAAGCAGAATAAAACAAAATATTTAACATAGCTACATGTAATAATAAATCCGGAAACAAAATAAGATGAAAAATAAATAATAAACATACCTATTCCACTTGCAATATTATCATATTGCCCAAGCACCGATTTCCTAAAAATATAAATATAAAAATAATATAACCTCAGAAACGTTTGTAAAATTTATTTACTCAAATTAAATATAAATATTACGTGAAATAAAACTCAGAACTGCTAGTTTTATTCTTGTTATTGCGGAATGTATCATTTTTAGATGAAGCGGAATAGCAAGTCGGACCCCATTCTTCTATACAAGTGGCCCAGGGAAGTTCAGAACTAAAAGATTGCACCATGTAGAAAATTGTTAACGCCATTAGCGAAACATAATATGTGACGATGGAGAATGTTGCAACCAGTTGTCCATAGCCCACACCTAAAAATTTAAAGCAGTTATTTACACATAATGAATAATTTATTCTTACACCTTAAAAAAATTAAGTACATTCACTACAGAGGTAGGCAGAGATAATAGAACACCACACCAATCTGTCTTTGCAAACAATCTTTGTCACTTTCACATTAGTGCATATCCTCGTAGGAGGATATGCACGAATCCAGGTATGTAGATACATACATACCTGGTGATTATTCCGACTCCTGATCTGACCACTTTCAAGTATTTGAAATATTTGATCATGCTAAGTTTTACACAGTCTTTCTCTGTTTAGAAGCAGAGAAAGACTGTAAAATAAACAAATTTACTAGGCAAATGTAGCTGGAAATCTATTTCTTTTTTTGTATTTGTTTACCGTTCTTTCTTCACTCATTCGATTCACATGTATTAAACATCTCAACACACTTTACTTATTTTTCAAAAAAGTGGTTGTAAAAAATAAAAAATAAATAAAGGAAAATCAAATTAAATTACATATTTAAAATACATTTTATTCTTTATAATTTCAATGCATCTGCAATGCTAACCGCCAAGAAATGAAATCAAATACATTAAATTATGTAGCTTAGTTTTACAAATATTTAAATATTTCAAACCTGTCAGAGCGGGAGAGATGGCCCACACACGAATAGGATTTCTCCCGGAGAATTGTCCTAGGATCATCTCTAAATAGTACATCGGTTTCCCAACGAGAACTATCACGATCAGATATGGAACCAAGAATGCTCCACCTCCATTCTCATACGCAATAAGAGGAAAGCGCCATATATTGCCCAAACCGACTGACATGGCAATACATGACATCAAGAACTCTGCGTTGTGGGACCATGTTGGCCGGTCATCCTTGATTTCCTTGAAAAAAAATTCATAGAAATTAAGCCTTGAGTGTCTACTTAAGTAGGTACTCTTACAAACCATAAAATGAATGTTAAAACATTTAAAAATACTTATATGTTACACATAACAGATAGTACCTAGATACCCAGTAACTCGTAGCATTAAGTAACCAGCTCATTGAAAGGGTTGAATGTATCAAGTAACAAAGTAACATACTGAGAGTGTACATAACAGAAAATGGCAGCCTTCAAAGGGAACTGGGAGTGCATTTTGGATTTACAAGCGCCACATTTAAAAGTATGAAGGCTGTCTGGAGATTTGTATTCTGTGAAGTATCAAAAATTCCATATACTTCATGCCTGCATACCTGTTCTCTTATACAGCTATGAAATAAGGCACCTTACAAAGGTTAGAATAGTTGTATACTTAGCAAGAATAGATGTATATGCTTATTTTAGGGATACAATGGTTTGACTTTATGAGATCATATACTCTGCACGCTTCCTGAGAGCCGCCATCAAACTCGCACTTTTTACAAGGCATCAGGCTTCCAACGCTCAGGATGTCACTGCTAATAATTCTCAATTAAATTACTCAATCAACTCATGAGAATGCAAAGGATCTAACACTATGAAAAATGAATTTAAATTAAAAGGAGTAATACAATAACAAACATTTTTGTTAAATCATTGACTTCACCATTAAAGATCTGTCATGTATGAGCAAATATTTAATTATTACCACATTATCTATGAATACATTTTCTTCCACAGGTTCAGCTGATTCTGTTCGGATTCTTTTTCTAGAGCGTCTCTTCCTCCTCTGATCGGTGGATGTCCCTTCACCACCTTCATTTGTCTATATCAGGAGATAACAAAATACTGGTAATATAGCACAAAAAAAGAAAAATCAGAAATAAATTAAATTATGAATTTGGAAACCATGTTAAAATTATGATCATCTTATTATCTAATGTGTCGGTAAATTAAATACATATTACTTAAGGAGTTATATTTCAAATGACTTAGGCTAACTAAAATTGGTTTTCAATTAGTAGTATAGTCTGAATGTTCATATTTCTTCCGAATATAATAAAACATGGATTTCTTCTTTTTTGATACTAAAAATATGAAACACCCACACTTGCTGAAAATAAATTTACTTTCTTCTTGGTGTGAACCAAACCCGCGATGTTCACAGTCCAGCATTTACCCAACACACTATTTATTTACAAATAATGGTGTTTACGATGTAATGCTAATTTGATTCCTGATTACATGAAGGCGAGATGATAATATAATTAAATGAATATTGGATTAAAGAAATCACTAAATGTATTTATTTATTTTTACCCTCTCATAAGTTGAATCAGTGAGCTAATAAAAAAATCAATTTGAATAATAATTGTTCTTGTATTTGAAAATATGCTTAATATTCATTGATTGAAATGTCTGTTATCAACACTTCAAGAAAATATCATTATCAAAAGTAAAAATATGTTCATATATACATTGCTTAATATTACCTCTCAAACAATGCTTTGATAATTAAATTATATAAATGAGATCTTACCGCCATAACAAATTAACAGATTTAAAAAAGATATTATTCACTTTTTGTAATTTAATTAAAATTTTCAAGTTCTTTCTAGTAATTTAAGTAAAATAACAAATTTAGAAAATTAGACTTTAATCTCATACAAATAAAAATATAAAAATTCTAACATAATGACAATACTTTTTCTGTTAATGAAAAGGAAGTGTGTTTTAATGTTACAGGTGTGAATAACTTTATTCTGCCTGCGTTAAAATGTAACAAATTTAATGTCCAGAGTTGCAATCTGTTCTGATTTAAGTAAGTACTTGAAATTTAGTATATTATCTCTCAAATTTGTATTTCTTTATGTATTATAAAAGAAAATAATGTGTACTGGATACATACTAAATGAAAACCTATATATTTATGTTTTGTATTGATATTTCTTTGTGGAACTGCATTTTGTAGATTGAAATGATATATGTATGTATTTAAAATGGTTAAATAAAATAAAAGCGGGAAAAACTATAAACATAGTTGTTGTTTTACTATAAAAAATAAATAGAAGTATATATATATCAGGATTACAGATAAATAATTTATTAAACAAGTATTTTTCTCAACAATCCTATTGATTCTTGTGTTTTAGCCATACATTAAAAAAATCAGATAAATAAATATCATTTACGGGGTCGTCAGCCCCGTAAATGCCCAGACTTCCATATTCTTCTTCATCTTTGATGAGATGTCAAAAAATAATATGAAAATAACTCCTGTAATTGGAGATAATCCAGATTTTGTGAACAAGTATTTGGACACACTCAAAATGTTGTAAATAAATTATCTGGTCAAATTATAAGCTTAATAATAAAAATGAAAATGGTATTTTCTGGCGTTTCTCATGTGTGTGATTATAATCCAAGATTCGGATCTCACATACTAATATAAGAGTTTCTGCTTAATAAAAAAGCTTCTTTACATCTCACCAATAGATGTCTCTAGTGAAGTTCTAGTGATTCAAGAACAAAGTTTCTAAATTGGTTCATATATATAGAACTTCCAAGAATTTGAGTAGTGTGGTTGTCAATAATGGGTAGAATTGGTGAATGTTACACGTGTGTAAAGTGATCACTTAAACCAGCCTATGACGGTCGTCAGCTCCGTAAATGCCCAGACTTCCATATTCTTCTTCATCTTTGATGAGATGTCAAAAAATAAATAAATATTATTTGAACATTTAACTCTACTAGTCTTAGGTAGGATCTTTTTTGATTAAATTTCAAATTATGAACAAAACAAACTGTTCTTTCAAAAAATAAACATTGACATATTCTTTGGTGAAGTAAAAAACATATAATTTCTATTAAAATCTAATAAGTATTTTGTATAATCATTATTACCTTAAAGGAAATTTTTATGTTTTAAAATTGTTCATTATCATTACGTTGTTCAAATTCTAACTGTCCTATTATTATCATGATTATCTTTCAGTTGCCATAAAAATACCTAGATATATTGTGCTGTTTATTATATAAACAATGTTAATACTCATATTCAAACCTTGCGAGTCCTGACATTTATAAATATATTCCAGAACACTATTAAAGGTTTGGTTAATAAATTAATTTACAATTAACAGAATAAAATAGGCACAAGATAAATTTTATTTTCATTTTTAAAAACATGTTTTTAACCACTAGAGTTTTATATTTTGTTATTTTTTATTTAAGTTTCGAAAGCTACAGATTCACTTCCAACTGTAAGTGAATGCCGAAACAACACATAACATTTTTTTTTCTTCTTCTTGGGGGTCAAGGGATCTTGCATCCCTTATGTCACCGCGACCATGTCAGGTCTATTGTGACTTCCCTGTGTTTTACAGCTCACTGCTAAGACCTACATGAGTCATGTAACTCACGACCTGTCTTGGTGGTAGGAGCTTCACCTTCTCGGAGTCCAGTAGAGGTCCTCCAAGGATGTGACCTCGTTTGTGAGCGAGTGCGTCACAATTGTAAAGAGTGTGGATTGGCATTTCGCTATCCTCCATACAAAATCTGCATACTAGGGAGTCATGAAGTGAGATTTTTGTCACGTGTTTCCTCAGTCTGCAGTGTCCTGTCAAGGTCCTGGTTAGGATCCTTATTTGTTTTTTGCTAAGCTTTAGAGCTTCTGTGGTGAATTTCCGCGAGTATCCTGTGATCAGTTCCTTTGCGTGTTTCATCCCTGAGCTGTTGGACCAGATTTCTTGGCTCTTGTCCATGGCCCAGTTTTTTAGATTAAACTTGATAGTGCTGAATGTCAGTCCGCCTATGGGTTCGGGGCCCATTGGTGGCCTCTCAGCACCAGTTCTTGCAAGTTTATCGGCAGCCTCGTTGCCTTTGACACCACAATACCCAAACCAGCCATACCGCGTTTCTCTCTCTTCAACACATAACATACTAACAAGATTAGTTATAAACAATAATGTGTAGTGGATATGTGTACTGGAAGTAGGGAATTTAAATAAAAGTAAATAGCAGTTCAAAAATCAGAGACAAAAAAAATGTAATCCTAGATATTATCACATTAACTCATGATTTTTCAAAATATAATTAATTCACATAGACAAAATATTTCTTCAAAAAATCACACGACATATGTAAAATTTCATAAATGTAATGTTGCAATTACCTGTTGTTTTTGTTACTCATTATTGTATATGTATTTACGTAACTGTTCTTAATTAATTTTGTAGATGGAGGATGTGCAAGAGAGACCCACCTGGTCTCATAGTCTCGACGTGCTTATGTCCTGCATTTCACTGTCTGTCGGGCTGGGAAATGTCTGGCGTTTCCCGTTCACAGCATATGAGAATGGCGGTGGGGCCTTCATAATTCCTTACATCATAGTCCTGTTCCTTATCGGGAAGCCAATGTACTTTATGGAGATGGCAATCGGTCAGTTCACCAGCAGGAATAATGTCAGGATTTGGGTCGTGACTCCTGCATTGAAAGGTTGTAATGCAATTTGACTCAATATTTTTATATGAAATCAAATCCTATGTTCACAAATGTTTGTTCTTGCTCCGCTAACATCAAGATTTTTATTGATGTTTTGACACTGCCTCCCTAGTGTAATGGTCAGCACGCTCGGCTACCGTCCTGGAGGTCCCGGGTTCGATTCCCAGGGGGGGTCAAATAAATATAAGTGATTTTTTCACTCTTATATTTATTCAATACTACCCTGGACTGGTACCCTGGACTGGAAAGGTGTAGCGGAGGGCTGATCACCTTTCCTTCGTGTGTTAACGATCAAGATAACACTGTGTTTATATAATGCAGTGCCCTCTGGGGTGCGGATAAGGGTTTGAATTGAATTTGACACTGATGAAGAAGTTTTTGCTGAGTGATAAATGTATGCTGGTCATTTACAGGGCTTACGTCAAGTGATTGGATTAATTAAAGTGATGAATATTGTAACATTTAACATTCCACCCATAATTGACTAAAAATTGTTTGAAAATTTTGTATATATGCTTCAATTGAAAACATCATCCTTAGTTTGGAAAAATATCTGTATCATATTTCCATGGGAAGGGATTGTGACAAAGTTAAAATAATCCACCAAAATCAAAAAATGGAATATTTTATTTGTAATTAGTTTTTTATTATTTTAAGATTACCGACATTAAAACAAGTAGCATGGTTTCATAAAGGAACTCTAATATCTTATCAGTTTGCAAAGGATGATTCGGATATTAAAAGGGCGATGAAAGTGAATAGTTTAAAATAAATCATTATAATATTTGTATGTATAGGTGTTGGAGTAGGCCAGCTGATAGGTAACGCCTCTGTAGTTTCTTACTACGTCACCTTAATGAGTCTCACCCTCTTCTATTTTGCGAAGTCCTTCAAGAAGGATCTTCCCTGGAGCTACTGCCGTTCTGAGTGGGAAGAAGAATGCTTCTCTGCAGCAGATGATGTGTCTACACATTCAAATACTACCAGTAGTTCAGAGTTGTACTTTACGTAAGTTAAATACACATATCGCTCAATCCTTTCAAGAACATCATAAATCAAAAATAGTCAATTTTCAGTTGTGCATGTTTTCGGAATGCCCAGAAAATGTACTATATCCCAGCAAAAGAGGCATATAATATTTACCCGCTACAGGGAAGAAAGTGTTGTTTTTGCTTTTTGAAAAAAAGGTCTTATTTAATTATTTTTTTCAATAAACTAAATATTTTTCAAATGGAGAAAAAACCTTCAGGTTTTACCTAAAAAGATCTGTTGCACAATAAAAAGTTCAATAAGTGGCTTGATATTTATTTTTAATACATTGCATTATTTTTTTAAACTTAAAAAACGTTCTCCTGAAAATGAAGTTTTTTGATTTATGACGTTCTTGAAAGGAGTGAGCAATATATAAAACAATTAAAAATATATATGAAATAATTTTTTTAGACCATCAGATCTTTTATCAAGTAACCTATTCTCTGTAAAAATTAATGCTGATATTCTTTATATCACCATTTAAATACTACCATTTCAATATTGCAGAAAAGAAGTTTTAAAACAAAGCCCAGATATTGAAAATGGAATAGGTAAGTTGATGACAAAATAAAGGACAATATACATACATAGTAAGAAGTCTTCTATTGGTAAGCCTTCAAACATTATTCTTCTTCTTAATTATTAGATTTACTACATTCCCCAAGTTATTAGGAATAAACAAAAATGAAATACAAAGATTTTATTTAAAGTTAGGTACCTATTAGGTATTGATAAAATATTTTTTGAAAGTGTAAAATTATTCATTATTTCCTTAATTATTAACATATAAATAAAATAAATGATTGAAGGGATTCCGGATTGGAAGTTAGCTCTGTGTCTTTTGGCTTCCTGGGTTATTATATTCCTTGTGATGATCAAAGGAGTGAAGAGTTCAGGAAAGGCGGCTTATTTCTTGGCTATCTTTCCTTATGTCATCATGTTGGCTTTACTCATCAGGTACATGATGCATTAATTACATTTGATAATAAACATTGGATAGTATTATATTTTCGTTCAACGTCTATTTATTTATCTATTTTACAAAATATATAAGTGTTGTGATAAATTTTGAATAAACTTACCCATTTCAAGACTTAAACAAGAATTACGGGTTATAGAAATCCATAAAAATACATTCTTATTTGGATCTTTGGATTTTTCTAAATTAACCCTCAGGACTCTAGTGCCGCCAAGCATGGTTCACTGTATTACTCTAGTGCCAAAAAATCTAATTTCCGATTTTTTATTTTATTAAAAAAATGTTAATTTTTCAATATAATTCAACCAAAATCATAAGTAATAAGTTACGGAGTTTTATTTTGTTTGGCGGCTTGCACATACCAAAAAACTTTTGAGTGTAAAGGGTTAATATTTAATCAAATATTTATTTATTTTTGATATTTTTTAGAGCTGTTACTCTGGAAGGAGCAGTTGATGGAATTATTTACTTCATCAAGCCCCAGTGGGATCAGTTATATAATCCAAAGGTTTGATATAAAATAGTTTACAACACATTTGTAGTACTGTACTAAAAAAACTGGCAAATCTTAAACTTCAGATATTTTTATTTTGTTATTTTAGGTTTGGTATGCTGCCACAACACAAGTATTCTTTTCACTATCCGTTTGTGGTGGAGCAATTATTATGTTTGCTTCATACAATGAATACTCGCACAAAGTTTACAGGTAAGTTATAAAAACTATAAATTCATAAATATTCAATCCTCACATTTAAAACCATTATTGTAGATCCACTAATTCTGCATTAAATTCAGATATGTATATATGTTGTCCGCCTCCATAGTGTAATGGTCAGCACGCTCGGCTACCATTCTGGAGGTCCCGGGTTCGATTCCCAGGGGAAGGTCAAATAAATATAAGTGAATTTTTTCACTCTAATATTTATTTAATATCACCCTGGACTGGGATCTGAAGTGGAGGGCTGATCAGCTTTCCTTCATGTGTTAACGATCAATATAACACTGCGATAATATGCAGTGCCCTATGCACCACTGGGGTGCAGATAAGGGTTTGAAGAATATATGTATACATACACATATAATTTCTTTCAGGGATGCCATGATTGTTACTACAGTGGACACATTTACTAGTTTGCTTGCCGGTTTCACCATATTTGGCATATTGGGACACTTGGCTTTTAAGAAGGGAGTCACAGACATGAAGAGTGTTATAGGCACTGGGGGATCAGCCTTGGCTTTTATTTCCTATCCAGATGCCATCTCCAAATTTGATCATGTTCCTCAGGTAAAATTTAATTAACATTTTTATAATAACATGCTTTTGGTCAACCATCAATTAGATTTATTGCCAAGAATCAATTCCTCAATGCCATAATTTCGATTGTACAATAGGTAGACGAGTTATTTTTAATTTATATCCACAACTGAAGGACTGAAGCTCACAAATATACGACTCTGAGATTCCATACGGAGGTTTAAAATTTAACTACATATTAAATTTTGATCTTTCATTTCATAATGACTTTGGCATTTTAAAGCCACTTTTGAATCTGTATTGTCAGGAATTTTAAGTTAGTTAAGAAGTTGAAAACAAGCAAATTTAAAGTTATCTACACTACGCAGTTAAACTATGAACTTCTGTTTGGAATCCCAGTCCTGGTTATAAAATATACCTTCAGTTATGAGATCCTCTCAAAAACAGGTCTGATATTCCTATATCCGAGTGGTCTTTTGTATGCGTGGGTCTTTTGTGAACGATTGTATTTCAATGATCCTTTCAAATACCATCTGGATTCCTATTTAGAATAAATGTTATCAAAAGATTGACTTTATTTGGTTGTTAGTCGCAGTTGTTGATACATAAATTCTACCCCACTAAAGTATTTTTGTTATCTGCTGTTGTAGATGACAATTCATGATAACTTTCCCCCCTCGCCTATCCGCAGAAAAACCCATCATAAGAATTTAAGAAGTAAACGCAAGATGTACTTGAAACAGATCCAATGATGCAGATCGTCTGAATGACCAGATCTTACCCACCTTTATTCTTTAATAATATTTGAATACTTAAAGGCTTATTAGAATTCCCTTTCACGGCAATTAGTATATAATTTTCAAAAGAATTAGGCAAATAACACCACAGATCTATTTAAATAATAATCATAAATACCCACACATACTTTCTTTAGCTGTTTGGAGTTCTATTCTTTCTGATGCTGTATGTCCTGGGACTGGGTAGTGCCGTGTCTCTTCACAGTGCTGTGGTCACAGCACTCAGTGACAGGTACACGACGAGGAAGTTTTGGCAGATGGCTCTAGTGGCCTGTATTGTTGGTTTCTTCCTGGGACTGATTTATGTCACACCGGTGTGTAGCCATATAATACAAAAAATTGTGAATACACATATCATATTAATAGTATATGCAGTGCACTTATATATGTGTATATATAAAAATTAATTTTCAGGGTGGTCAATATATTTTGGTTCTTGTTGATGAATTTAACGGAACATTTCTGATTCTTGGATTGGCAATTTTTGAAATAATTGGAGTCTTCTGGATATATGGTAAGGATTATATTGACTGTTCCTAGCCAAAAGGGCTAGAGTAACAAATGTCTTACTTTTGAAAAAAATGCATTTGAAGTGTTATAACTTTGTTATAGCTCTTCAAAGACTATGAGTAAGAAGTTATGTGTATTACGTATTATACATCAATATATTGCGAATCTTTGATTGCATGTATTTAACTATCGTAAAATAGTATGGCAACATAAAGCTTTAGAGCTTCAATTGGATCTCACCCTTTTTGCTGGCAAAAGTCCCAAGTTATATGATGAAATAAAGGCTTTTTTCTTTAATACAGTGATTTCCTAACCTGTGTCTGGTTATTAATGTGTTTCAAATAACAAACAAAAATAATGTCAAACCTTGATTAACCAAAATAAAGGAAGAGGACCCGTTTTGGTTAGCAAATTTTTCAGTTAACCCAATTACATATAAAAATAGTCAAAAATAATTTTAAATTTACAGGTTTAGAAAATTTCTGCGAAGACATAGAGTTTATGATAGGAACCAGAGTGTCCAAGTACTGGAGATGGTGCTGGGGACTGATTACGCCTTTCATCATGATATTTGTGTTCATCTACGCCTTCATCAGCCTCCGAAGGACCACCTACGGAGACTACGTGCTGCCCATGTCTGCTTATGCTGCAGGATGGGTGACTTTTGGAATAGGAATGCTACAACTTCCCATATGGGCTATTATTTGTTTTGCTGATCTAAAAGACGGAACCTGTTGCGAGGTAAAATTTAATCACTTTTCACAGGTTTTATTTAGCTTCAACTGTTAGATTGATAGTATGTAGTATGAATTTTGAAAACTGATTTTCTGCGGTCAATTTGAAACTACAGATAAACTGAAGTCAGCTCACAATAGAATATTAAACTAGAACAGGTCTTATATTCCTCACAAATGCTGGATTAAACTGGCGAAGGCCATATGTCAAGATATCTTAGAAGTATTTTTACAGAGAAGAGCATGAAAATTTAAACATTTATAGGGCTTATGACCTGTTATTTATTAGCTTAAATGTGACAAGTATACAAAATAATCACTTGGCCCAGGCAATGATGCATTGCAAGATCTGTAAATGCCCAGATTTCCATATCATTTTTGTAAAAACGGATACTTCACCCGCTTTGAGACATCTGTAATAATATCTTGATTCATATTTAAAAAAAATATATACATATTAGGTGCAATAGCCCATACTTCTCTCCTTAAAGCATGTGCGCCCCAGATAAGACACCTTCAGGACATTAATATCAGTCAGCCACCGTCTTTCTACTCTTGCTCTTTGGAGCACATTTGCATTGCTGATTATATCGGTCCATGGAATATATAGCATTCTACGATGCGACCATATTTCTGATTTTTTTACAGATATCAATAAGAATAGTTATGATTTGTCTGGTGATTTTTATAATTGTTAATTTTCTCATGAAAAATGTGATACCGTATCAATTAATCAATATTATTATACTATTTCAGACATTAAAACGGTGCTTCAAACCAACATTTGAATGGGGACCTAAAAATCCCGCGATTCAGGCAGATTGGCGTGTCTTCAAAGAAAAAACCGAGAAGGAAAGGATTGCCATGAACTTGCCCTGGTGCAAACATATCCTATATTCACTCAACGGTACCTACCGCAAGATGGCAGAGACAAAATAAAATTAGTTGGAGTAGCAAAGATATTAGATATGAAGATCTATTTAGATAATTAGTGATTGGTCGTGCATTATATGTAGCGTCCGGGGAATTTATATTCCCAGAATGCGGTCAGGCAAAATGAACAAATTTGTTCAAAATGTAAACTGCATATCTTAAAACTTATGAAATAATTTCTAGGTTTGAATTGAAAATGTTTCAAATAAGGATTTTATGCGTATTGATTACATTGTCCATGCCATGAATGAAATTAAAAGTACAAGAAAACTGTAAAAGTGCACCAAACAGAGAGCCTAATCTCATGAGTTTTCTTGTTGGATTAGATTAAAAATTATCGATTTTATATCCACAAAATATAAAATTAGGAGTAGTGAAAAAAATTTCATTTGTTCAACCATACATAGGTTGATGAAAAAAATCATAAAAACCTATTCACAGAATCTTAAATATATAATGTTAATTACCTATGGTATAACAGGAATCTATCAACAAGGTAAAATTGTAATGAATTTAGTAAAAATAACTTAAAACCAAAAACTAATCATTTTTATTATTGTATATTTTATATATCTGAATAAAGAATATTTTAATTTGTATTGACATTTCTATATAAATAAAAATGTAATTTTTTAAAAAATTTAAATCTCGTAATAACGTTATATTTTAATATGCACATGTTTATATGTACACCTTTTTTTAAAACAGCAATCGCAGCACCACATGTTGAATCTAACAAAGCAAGCAATATTAAAAATGTATTGCCTGTAGCGGAAAAAATAAATAGTTAATGGAGTAGAATATTGGATCGAAAATTAAAATTCTGCTGTTTTTTGAGAGATATTGAAGTATCTGGAATAAATAAAATGTTTTTATTTTTAACAGCTGTTTATAAGGCTTGCGATATTAAAAATCAGAAACAAAGTACTTATAATTTTTGTATTGGCAAAGATAGTAATAAATAATCAGATATTCTGGTTACTTTCTTGACTTTTACCGTAGACTCATTAATTTATTTTTACATGCATCACTTGAACATTGGTGGGCTCTGCAAGCAACCATTTTTAATTTTTATTTAGTTTAATTTATAAAACATGAAAATCATATGTTGTGAGATGTGAATTTTGCAGCATTCATCAAAATTATTCTTATTCAAACCCTTGACTGCACCCCAATAGTGCATAGGGCACTTCATCATACAAACACAGTGTTATCATGATCGTTAACACATGAAGGAAAGGAGATCAGCCCTCCTCTTCAGGTACCAGTCCAGGGTAATATTGAATAAATATTAGAGTGAAAAAAATCACTTATATTTATTTGACCCCCCCCCTGGGGATCGAACCCGGGACCTCCAGAACAGTAGCCAAGCGTGCTAACATTACACTATGGTGGCGGAAAAATCAATACAAAAACAAAACAACATCAAAATTAAAAGAGATAAGTGTGCAAGTATTTTATATTTTCATGAACAATGATCAATGTGATCACATTGTAAGGGATACAATATCAGACAATCATGTAAATAGAAAATATTCACAGGAGTTAAAAATCTTATTGTCTAAGGCTTCTTCTTTTCTAGCCTTTTGGCAGCATTTGCTTCGGCCTTCTTTTTCTGCTCCAAGGGCTTGAGGTTATGTTTCTTGGAGAACCTCTGGTTCCTTAGGAATTTGGCATCCATCTGAAGAAGAAAGAAAATGAGTTTGTTTGACATTTTAAAAGTAACAACATACACTACTAATAAAAAAATAAAAATAGTAAACCGAGTCAGCAGGTTTTTTGTTGCTTGAGAGATAAATAAAATAACATGTTTTTTTGTAAAAAAAAGAAATGAGTTAATATTTATAATATAATAAGTATAAATGTGCCCAGTGGCGTGCACAGGGTTTTTAATCAGGGTATGCAGTAGGTTTGGGTAAGGAAAAAGCATAGTAGGCACTGGTCGTGTTTTTATATGGCACGCGAGTAGTCCAGGGGGTAGGCATTGCTTTTCTGCCTATGTAGAATGCACGCCTCTGATTATAAACTACCAAGATGGGATGAAAAGATTGATAAAGATAAAGATTCTCTAAGATATAGAAAGGAGAGTGAATGGTGTACTGAAATCAGTTACAGCAAATAAAAACCTAACAATGAAAGCTAAACTGGCAGTATACAACGGGTCTTGGTACCAACCCTAATGTATGGAAGTGAAGCACAAGTTGGCAAAAGAAGGATGAAGGTAGACCGAATATAATCGAAATGTGGTATTTCAGATGAATGTGCAGCAAAACTATGTATTATAGATGTTCAAATGGTGAAATAAGGAAATAATGCAAGGCTGTAAATAAAATGAAGAAAAGTGTGTTGAAATGGTTTGGACATATGGAATGAATGAGGAAAGAACGGTTAGACAAATTTATGAGGCAAATATTGTTTGAAATAGGATCAGAGGAAGACCGAGGAAAACTCGGTGTAATCGAGTATTTCAAATATTTGAAAGTAGTCAGGTCAGGAGTCAACGGAATAATCAACGGGCATTTATGAGGAGATGCATAATTGCGAAAGAGGCGAATAATTTTTGCAAAGACTGGCTGAGGATTCTATTATCTCTGCCTACCCCTGCAGTGAAGCGGCATGATGGTTAGTTAGTTAAACTACTTAACAATAAGAATTCAATAAACTTTTATTTGAGGCCTTTTTTTTAAAATCATCTTTTACAAAATTATAGAAAATCGAGATATGAGAAATTTCCCTATCATTTAATATTTATTACGAATAGTGTAATTTCTGCTCTAACATATCCATAGTAATATATTAGAAATGGTAAATTATGTGACTTGGATTGTGACCGGAAATTATGGATAAATAAGAATACATTGGCATTGTTAACTCAATGTGTAAAAAGTGACTTCTAGATTTTCAGCTTTTCGGTGTAACAAATAAAATGTAAAAACATACCCCTAAGGTGGACTCGAATCTGCACTTCAACGGCCGCTTGATGCCATTACGATGGGCCTTCTTGTCTGTAAAAAAAGATTCATTATATACAAAGTTGATGCCATTGCGATGGGTTTTCTTGTATAAAAAAAGATTCATCAAATACAAAACTGATGCCATTGCAATGGACTTTCTTGTCTAAGAAAAAGAGATTCATTAAATATGAAGAATATACAGTAATATACACAGCAGACAAATATTTTTTCTATCCCCAAAATTCATTAGTTGAAACATCACACCGTTTCTCTGAAGCGGTATGGGTAAAGGATAGAATGCTGTGTTAGTGTTTTTATATACAGTTGTTTTTTTACAAACCCACAGGTCTCATAAAATGTTTTTAATGTTGATTACTTCCATTACTTCTAAGATAAGGAAGTACTCTAGGCGAGTACCATACGGAAACGGTAAGCAATCGCTCCGTTTTTAAGACACATTTGTATAAAAAAATTAGTTTAGTTATTAAATCATTCATACTCTCCTTATATTTTATCCTTCTGACTTATACGTGCAAGCACTATCTAACAAGTTTATTTCAAACTGCTGTATAAGGTTATAAACCGTAACCACTGTAACTATTGTTGGCTGAGAGATATTGATTCATAGCAATAAGCCCGCCAATATGCACATCACATGTTTTTTCAAATAGTAGTAAACGTTGTTGCACTTCACCGGATAAATAAGACTGTTCATAGTATCGATTTATTCATTCTTAAAATTTTGAACCTATTTCAGAATTATGACATCAAATAACAATAGCTTAAACACATGCAAACAAATGTTTTATCTGAAAATATATACTTTTTAAAATAGTTGTGCAATGCAACAGGAACGTAAACAAGTAAAAAGTTATGGGAAAATGGTAGATTGCGAGTTTCTTCAACGATTTTAAAAGCAATAGGCTATTTTAACATAAAAAAGGCAAAAAAGTTTCAGCCATTTATAAGGAAATAACGTCAACATAAATAGTTTCAGTTTTATTTTGCAAACATGTTTTCAGTACGAAAAATTAGCAAATTTATGAGCCCATTACAGAACCTACTTCTAAAATGTATATAATACTCACTTTGGTTATGATTTGTGTGATTCTTGGACTTGGCCATTTCGAAAAAGTAGAATACCTGAAACACAAATATTCTAGGTTATGCACAGCTTTTAATTCTCAGCACTTTATTCACAACATTTTTCGCAAATATTAGTACGAATGGTCGGGGAAATAAATCAATATAACGAATACCGTATATTCAAACGGATTAATACTACGATTACACAAATAAACTTCAATTATTAGTAAAATGACAATCAACTCGCCTTCTTGACAGATCACAAAACCGGAAAAGAAACGTATTACATAGACAAGCAGTGTTGTGTTGCGTCAAAACCTATCTTGATGGCGCAGAGACAATAAATGTATCCATAGAAAATATCATATAAATAGCGGGAAATTCAAATTCATCTACAATATGTTGATACGGTTTCAAAAAGAATAAATGAAGGGCAATATTTATATAACGAATGTTAAGATTTATTAAGGAGAATCAAATGTGAAGGACGGAGAACAATTTCCTTTTAAGTAATTCGTAATTTATTTAAAATTATATGTATTCTCCAAGTACAAGACCTTTGTCTCTTTTTTTGGAGAGGCACAGCGTAACTAGTGAAAAATATTTTATAAGATGTATGTATAGCTGATGTATTAAATTTTAATATTTTTATAACTATGTTTCAGAAAATGAATTTATTCTTATATTTCTGGGCAGTTATACTATCTTAATTGACTTTAAAAATATGTCACTTGGTTCATTAATATGCCAGAATTCTGAATTTATGCACAACCCAATGTTGTTCTATGGTTGATTTGGTTTGAATTAAAATGATGAGACTGCCATCATGACATATTATTTTAACCTTCCAGCGGGCGCATTGTCATAAAATTTATGACAAATGCACTTTTTCGCTTCCTCCGCCCTTACCACTCAATTGCAAGCATCGAGCTCCGAGCTATTTGAGGGTCAGTGTCTCTCTAAACTAGAGACCTACCTAGTGTGCCTAAGTTATTGTTTTTTTAGAAGTTATTGCGTATATTTGAAAAATCGCTCTTTAAAGTGTATTTTATATGTAACAAACTAATTTTCCTATTTATTTTTCATTTAAATCGTTTCCTTTACAGCTAAATGGATTTAAAAAAAATATTTTAGAAGTGTTTTTACAGGAAAACATGTCAGACCAAAGAGAGGAGAAAACAATGGAAGAATTTTTGATTGGAACAAAAAAAAAAAATAATAATATATATATATATATATATATATATATATATATATATATATATATATATATATATATATATATATATATATATATATATCGCTCACTCCTTTCAAGAACGTCATAAATCGAAAAACTTGATTTCTCAGGAGAACGTTTTTAAAGTTTAAGCATATAATATAATGTATTAAAAATAAATATCAAGCCACTTATTGAACTTTTTACTGTGCAACAGATCTTTTCAGATAAAACCCGAAGGTTTTTTCTCCATTTAAAAAATATTTAGTATTTTTAAAAAAATAATTAAACAATACATTTTCTTCAAAATGCAAAAACAACACTTTCTGCCCTGTAGCGGGTAAATATTAAGTTAAAAACATGGCTCTTTTGCTGGGATATAGTACATTTCCTGGGCATTCCGAAAATATGCACAACTGAAAATTCACAATTTTTGATTTATGACGTTCTTGAAAGGAGTGAGCGATATATATATATATATATATATATATATATATATATATATATATATATATATATATATATATATATATATATATAAATATATATATATATATATATATATATATATATATATATATATATATATATATATATATATATATATATATATATATATATATAGATATATATATATATATATATATATATATATATATATATATATATATATATATATATATATATATATATATATATATATATATATATATATAAATATATTTATTTTAAGTACATTCATATTTTTTTATAACATAACAGCAATTTCATAACATTTATATAAAGAAAACCCAATTTACATACAGAAAACTTGATGACATAAAATTTATGACAAATTGGAAGGTTAATCAATTTCCTCTGTATGAGTACTTAAATAATAAAAAGGTTAAGAAAAAACGCTTTTATTTGTAGGCATTTATTAAAATAAGATTAATAGTTATTTCATTTATATGTATTACAAAAGTATTATTTATACGATTACAGAAAAATAAACCACCATTTTTGCAAATATTGTTAAGTGCAACTAAAGTTCAGTCTTATTGCTTTATAAAAAATATGCTACTATTATATTATATTTGGAAGTTATGAGTATTTAATTAATACAAATTTTATATACTCATATTTCACTTTGTTTAATTTATATTTAAAAAAAGTTAAAAGCCTCTATTTCTTCTAGTATTTATATATAAGTAACATTTCATTAATTCCTTTGAATTGAATTATTAAATATTTCCAATATATGAGCAAGATTAGTAAGACTGCGTATGTTCAAGTAGCCAAAGTGCTCCATTGATTACGTGATCAATCTCAACAGCTCCGATGCTCAGCGCATGGTTATCTTCATACACAAGAACTCTGGAAAAAGAATAGATATGATTATTTTTTTAAAACTGCCATTTTTCTTGTCAGATAAATATGAAACTAGACTAAAATAAATTGTATTTTTATATATTTTAATCAAATGGACCCACAAAAAAGAATTTTAACTTCTTGATAACTGGGATTACACTTCGCTTACTAATAAATGATACTAAGAAGATAAAAAGAAGAAGAAGAAGGTGTGTTTATCCTTCATATTAAAGGTATAATGTTAATTAATGAGCGAGAGTGGGTGAAGTTTCAAAGTTTGGAATAGCAGATTATATTAAATTTTTCAGAAAAAACTATGGTTTACCAGAAGAAACCTTTAGATTAGTATCAAAATGACATTTACTTTACTATGTAAAACGATAAGGCAAAGTGCTGTACCATAATTTATGGTAAAATATTGACTCTATGGGATGTCACTAGATGTAATTTTAGATTTAATAACAAATGACGAATGAAGAATTGGGGACAGAGGTTATGAAAATACTATTTTAATTATTACCAAATGTGGGTACATTTTGATACATATTATGAATATCAAAATGTACCCACATTTGGTACTTTTTGATATTCATATCTAAATTAGATATCACTTTAGAGCTGTCATATATACATTACACACCTCTAAAAAAATAATTACATAACAACATTGAATGAGGATAAGTTGATTTTAATTTGTTTCAAACGACAAAAAGGTACTAAGTTGATTTTGATTTGGTTCAAACTATAACAAGGTACCACTACTTACTTAGCTTTGCACCCATTGGCCTTAATCTTCTGGTAGAACTCAAGCCCTTGGAAGTACGGGACTCTCTTATCCTTGGATCCAAGTAGCATTAGTGTGGGTGCCTTCACATTGTGAGCGTACGCTAAAGGAGAGGCCTTTCTCATGGCTATAAGCAAGTCCTGACTCACAGGGCCTACCTCATTAAATTCCATTCCTGCTTCGTAAGAACACCTACAAAATACAAAGAAAATTACACACGGGTAACTGAATTTGATCTCTGAAAACTAATACATATATGTTACTGCAATCGGATTTTAGTATGACATGCATGGAAATAATAGTATTTATGTATTAATTTTTAAATGAAACACAGTTTTTTTGAGTCTGCTAAGTAGTATTTTCATATTATTTTTTGTCATCTCGTCAAAGATGAAGAAGAATATGAAAGTCTGGGAGCATTTACGGAGCTGACGACCGTCATAGGCTGGTTTAAGTGATCACTTTACACACGTGTAACGTTCACCAATTCTACGCATTATTGACAACCGCGTATTAAAATTCTTGGAAGTTCTATATATATGAACCAATTTCGAAACATTGTTCTTGAATCATTAGAAGTTCACTAGAGACATCTATTGGTTAGATATTTCATCTCACCAATAGACGTCTCTCAGTGAAAATAAATTGTTAATGGGTCACAGCTACATCAGTATTGACGGTGACAATATTTGAATAAAGATATCAGTTTGTTATTCAACTAGTATAAAGACTTACGAATCTGGTATGTCAGTGGTATTATATTTGGATACTAGTTCAGTGACTGGGTTCTTGGCAACAACGGCTGAGAACAGTTCTGGGTACAGTCCAGAAAGTAAGGTCACCAAGTAGCCCCCGTGAGACTTGCCATACGCCACTACAGGCGAGAAGATTGTTTCCTCTCCTTCAACAAGAGTTCTCACTGCGAGTATACAGTCGTTGGCATCATTTACACCAACGTTCCCAGGCAAACTTAACACACTGTCTTGACCAAGACCGGCAGATCCGCGGTAATTCACTTGCAAAATTGAAAAACCTGCATGAAAAAAAAATGGATGTCGATTTTGCCACTTGTCAATGGAGTGCCTTTATTTGTTATTGTAATTTTTTGCACATTCCATGGTTGATGCAAATGGCAACAAAACATTTGTGGTTCATAAAATCATGGTTTTCAACTGTTTAGTTGTTGTTTTATTATATAGAATGCAGTTCCCTCAAAAAATGTCAGCAAATAGCTGTTAAATTAAATTGTTAATAAATTTTACAAGGAATCCACAAAGATCTACTGGCCTGGTCAAAGTATATAATACATCAGTGAGAAAATGTATGTGGAAGACAGCTGGGGAGGCAACGCATAGGGTTTTTCACAATTTCACACTTGACAAATCTACCCACTTTCGGTTGGTAATTGAGAAACTAATTATAAAATAAGTACTGTTGTTTTTGCTACAGCTCTCCAATTAGGTGTTAGAGCTTAATGTCTTTTATGAACAAATCATGAATGCATGAAATAAAAGATTATTGACAACTAATGAACTTTTGTAATGCTAAATTTTCTCACCAATCAGGTATATCCGTGGCATTGATCATGGTTGCGACATCAGTCACCGGGTTACCGGCAACAACAGCCGAGTATTTGGCAGGAAACTGCCCACTGAGATGGGTGACGAGAAACCCGCCGTGGGACCGGCCTAGCAACACGCATCGTTCCTTGTCTATGGATAGAGTTTCTACGGCTTTGTCCGTGGTTAGGATGCAATCCCTGACGTCCACGTCACCGACCCTCGAAGCGAGGTATTCGAGAGACTTTTGACCAGCGCCGGTTGATCCCCTGTAGTTTACTTGGACTATAGAGAAACCTGGTTAAATAAAATTGAGTCTTAGAACCAAAATACACATTATTGGTTAATTTTTAATCCTATATAAACCATTACAGCGTCCAATATCAGCTCTGATTATACCCACCACACATGACAAGATAAACTAGAAAAATGGCATTTTTGAATAGCTTATCTAGAGATAAATCTAACCATAAATCATTGTATTGATGGAGTTTTATCTTGGTCGTTACTTACATTGAGGCAAGCTGATCACTCCTGAGCTTCAGGGACCAGTCCAGGGTAATATTAAATAAATGTTAGAGTGTAAAATCACTAAAATGTATTTATTTTCACCCCCCCCCCCTGGGAATCGAACCCGGGACCTTCAGCACAATAGCTAAACACGCTAACCATTACATCTTGTAGGGGATGTGAAAATCTGGAGAGAAACAAATGAATAAAACTCAACACTGAATTTTTTGTTGTTGTTAAACATTCATTTTAGTTTTTGTGCTAATCTTGATAAGTACAGAGCAAATCTTATTGTACTGGCAGATAGCTTATAAATACATTTATCTTTGAAGTAAAAAATTAAAATTTACCAAGCATAACGTAGAGAGCGGTTTCAATGCTATAAGAGTTGGTAAAACTGGAGTGGGGTCCTCCGTGAGGGTACACAATGAGGGGCTGTAGCTGTCCTTCGGTCTGGGTGCCCCCCAAGAACAGGGCTGTGAAATCCTCTGCAATAAAGGAAATATAGGTAAACGGTACACTCTGAAGGCCAAAAGCAAGAATGCAATTCCGTCCTAGGCCCGATATGTGGCCTTTTCAATTCTGTCTTCAGGGTTGCTCTTTTTTATATTGAGGTCCCGTGGTTAGTGACACAAACTACGAGTTAGAGTTTCGCCCGTTTTGAGATGTTGTAGTTTGGTTTGTAGTTGTAACTCGATTCCTATTTTTGCAAAAAGGCTGCTTATTTACTTGCAGGACTTGTGTATGTATATTATTTGTTAGAATGCAGAGTAGCGCCATCCCACTGTAAGAATTAGTTAGGTAAATTGCTATGCAGCACTGTGGCACTGCAATTTTCAGCAAGCGTTCATCAGTCATATAATTGCATGTATTAGTTACGTATAATTGCAGAAAGAATTATTAAAATTGTTTGATATTTGTCCAATTTTTTGTATTTTCATTGGAAACCATTTTTTTGTTTATCTAAAAACATCTGTAGTAATTTATAAACATACTTACTAAATAAGCATAGCACTAAAACGGTTACATAGGAACACAAAAATATCACAAAATAAAATAATTCTAAAAATAAGTCAATGCAGTAATGTGGCTAGAGATATTTACTAGTTATTTAACCGTTAGAATGCTACGCGGCGCAAAAGCGCTGCGATCGTTTGTATCGAAAATTGCGGCGCAGCGCAAAAGCGCTGCGAGTTTCAGTGTGTTTTCGGTGCTCCGCGGGAGTGCACGTACGCTAACCTCGCGCGTAATTTGTGATGAGAGTGCATTCTTATACATTTAAAAATAACTTTTATCGTTTTTTTATATTATTTTTAAAAAATAACCATGTCACGTGCTATTATTTCGAACGTTGATTCGATTCCTAGTGATTCTACGGGGAGTGAAACGACAGATACAAATAGTGATGATAGCAGTATTATAACGCATCGAAGAAAAAGATTGAGGATTGAAAGTGAGTCTTCTACCTCCTCTTCATCTACAGAAACAGAAGAAACACCAACTTTTGCCAAAATTCCTCCGACAAAAGTGTTTTCTAAATCAACAAATGATTTTTTCGAGACTCCTGGACCTAGGCGGGCGCCTCCTCCTGATGGCACACCCATAACCTATTTCAACATATTCTTTACCATATCACTGCTCGAAACCATCGTAAGGGAAACAAATCGATATGCTGCACAGTTTTTGGCCTCGCACACTGTATCGGATAATTCTCGAGCAAAAAAGTGGACACCGACAACAATATACGAAATGAAAGCCTTTCTTGCTGTCATACTCGAAATGGGAATAACGAGAAGGCCAACAATTAGTAGTTATTGGATAAAAAATTCCCGAAACATACCATGGTTTGGGACAATGTTTTCAAGGGATAGGTTCCAACTGATTTTGAAGTTTTTTCACTTGGTTGATAACAGATTATTATTTGAACCAGGCCATCCGAATTATGACCCATGTGGCAGGTTTGATGTGCTTGTCAAACATGCAAATACCGTATTTCATCAGCATTATGTACCAAATCAACAACTATCCATCGACGAGTCGTTAGTTGGTACTCACTGCCATTCTTCGATAAAACAATATATTCCAAACAAAAAACACCATAAATGGGGAATCAAATTTTGGATGCTGTGCGACTCGGTTTCCAAATATTGCTTGGGTTTTTTCTGCTACAAAGGAGCTAAAAATACAGATGACAGAGATTCGGTAGAAAAATATGGTCTTGGATTTACGGTAGTGCAAAAATTGCTTTCAATTGGAAATTACCTGAACAAAGGTTATCATTTGTTTACAGATAATTTTTACACAAGCTTACGATTGGCCAAAGCCCTTTTGGAACAAAATACATATATAACTGGAACAATAAGACGTAACAGAAAAGAGATTCCTCCAGAAGCTAAGAAAGCAATCGTAGGAGAAGCCAAATACCTAGCACATGAAAATGTTTTGATGTGTTCATTCAGAGACAAAAAGTCCAAACCAAAGCCAGTCATATTGATTTCATCCAATGCAGATACTAATAGTGTGACGATCAAGAAAAAGAAAGGGAAATTTGAAAACGAAAAAGTGAAACCAAGCATGATTGATGACTACAACAAATACATGGGAGGTGTGGACGAATCTGACAAAATGTTGTACGTGTATTTGGACGAGCGAAGAACCCTAAAATATTGGAAAAAAGTAGTATTCAACATTTTTGGAAGAATGGTACTCAACTCTTATATTTTGTATGTTTCCAACACTACCGAAAAAAAATGACCCGGCTCCAATCCACATCGAAAATTATTGAGGATCTCGAAAAGGAGTGGATGAATCATAAAAATAGCGTGTCAACACAACCATCTTCATCAAAGAAAAAATTTGCGCTGGAAAAATTACCGGGACGTAACTTACGCCAGTGCGAGGTGTGTAGCAACAGAGGGAGTGGGATAAAGCGATCCCGCCTTATTTGCGTACGCTGTAGGAAAGGCCTACACGCTATTTGTGCGGCAAAACATAATTGTTGAGCTATTTTTTTTTTATTTTTTATTTTCTAAAAGAAATAAAATACAATAATATTGATATCACTTTATGTTTAATAAACATTAATAAACAATAAACATTTTATCTTTATAATGCAAAAATAATTAATAAAATTGATTGATATTTGTCTGAGTTAGAGTGTTTTATTTGACACCATTATTTTTTCCTCTAAATTAATCAATATGTGTATAGCAATTTTCATTTATTTTTGCCAAAATTGCTTAGCACTAAAACGGTTAAGTTCATTTTTTACTACTTACTACTGACTCTTATCTGCATAGAGCACTGCATCAAATTGATGCGATGTTAATTTGATTGTCTATTATACAAATACAAGATGATCGGTCTTGCGCTTCAGGGGTCAGTCCAAGGTAATAATAAATAAACACTAGAGTGAAAAAAAACACATATTTATTTTGACCCCCGGGAATCGAACATGCGACTTCCAGCATGATAGCCAAGTGTGCTAACCACTACACTATGAAAGCGGACAAAATTGTCATACAATTTTATAAATGTGGAATTGTTTAATTGGCTTTATTTTTATTAATTTAACTATTTTTGTTAATGCAATGTAATGTTTATTATTGTTATATTTATTTTTTGACATCTCATCAAGGATGAAGAAGAATATGGAAGTCTGGGCATTTACGGGGCTGACGACCGTCATAGGCTGGTTTAAGTAATCACTTTACACACATGTAACATTCACCAATTCTACCCATTATTGACAACCACACTACACAAATTCTTGGAAGTTCTATATATATGAACCAATTTAGAAACCTTGTTCTTGAATCACTAGAACTTCACTAGAGACATCTATTGGTGAGATTTGGACACACACAAAATGTTTTACTATTGTTAATGTAACTATTTTTTATTATATACTTTTTTAAATGTAAAGCTGTACGATTCCCGAACAAATAAAATAAATAAATATTTTAGTTCAATTTCTATCAACTTATTACAAATTGGGTACAACATATTAAAAAATCTATTGCAATATGAAATTATTTAATTTATATAATTTGGATGTGTACAATAAAAAAATACTTACTGACTGGTTCGTCAACATTTTCATGTTCTAAATTCAAATACTTCAAAGTTGCAGAGCTTATTTCTTGAGGGATGGAGACCGACTCTTTACTTAAGAGTTTCCATTCGATAGAACTTTCTTCACCGGGAGACGGTAACTTTGCTATAATAAGCTGAAATTTAAAAAAAATTATGACACAATTTTATATACGTATATCTATATATATAAAAATGATAATGTTTGTTTGATCCAAATCTTAAATTTCCAAAAGTTATTCACCGATTGGTTTGAAATTAGGTCACAATGTTGCATTCCAATATAAAATATCAGTAATCTCAGTAAAAATGTTACATATGACAGGATTTTAATTTGAATAACAATTTTTTTTTACCGCAATGGCAGCGCCATCTGTTGAATATAACAATACCAAACAATGCCTATAATGAATAGCACACTTCTTGACAGCTGCTATCACTTAGCATTTTTCATATTTTCAATTATTGTTCACAGATATTTCTTGCTTCACAATCGTTGTGCAATGAAATATATTATGATTGTGTGCTTTCTATTTTTTTCTTTTCCATTTAACCAGATTGAGCCATAGCAACGCAAGGCTGAGTACAGCTAGTACTGAATGCAAATACTAAATACAGCAGTCCCTTTGTACACAATTGTGGATATATTATGTGTAGTTTTTATTGTATTCCTGAATGACATTATTTCTTACAATTATTTCAATGACAATGTTTATTTATTCATTTAATGTATTTACATTTTTATTTATAACATAATAACATTTGAATCATTTATACATATGGAGAACTTTTATATTTCGATTCGCTGTGCCTCTCCATAAAAGAGTCTGTGCTCTTGTGCTTGGAAAGGGACTTACACTCGTGGTTTAATGTTATATAATAAAAGATATAATAGTTTTTTTTTTATATATTTTTTTAAAGATTTAAATGTTATATTGTAATTTTAGTTATAAGTTATAAGTGATGAGTTATGCATTTTTTGAAGAATAATTCCCCTTGTACTTGTAATTAAAGGTAACTCCCTGGCTGAGAGATGTCTCAATATCCGCAAACGTAGCCCCCGGGAATTAGGAGAAACCATTGTGATTGTTATATGTGTATGAGTAGATATGCAGTGATAATACCTGCGACGGTTGTTTCATAGAGCTCCTGGAAGCCAGAATATAGTCATTATGTACATCTACAACAGTCGTGCTGCAAGGGAATGACTTATCGGATATATCGGTGATGAGTCCAGTTTCTAAACAGACATTGCTTTTATTAGTTGCAGAAGCAGTCGATGTATAAAACATATGTACAAAATACTACTTATGTATTTGAAACAATAAAATAATGAGTGAAAAACATTGGCAAACAAGTCAGATGGCTTCTTACTTCACTATAATTTACTTTGCATGTTGAACCAATTAATCAAAGAAATATTAAATCCAGATTAATTTATTCAACAAAGCTTTGCATTACATACTTAATCATTTGGAAGTGTCGAGTTGAATAATAATACTCAGAATTTTGAAAAACATTTGGTCTTCTCAATGATTTTTCACACAAAACTTTGGAATTTTGAAAAAGTTTGATTTTTCAAAACTTGAGACAACGTTTCAAAGACACGAAGGAAATTCAAATAATGTCAAGAAATCTGATTTACAGAAAAATAATAAATAAAAAGTAATTGACCATTTCATTGGCCACTTTTGTTATATTGTAAACAAAGCATTTTTTTCTCCAAAACATCAGTTGGAAACGCGTCAATAAATCAGATTGTATATAGAAAATCAGTTAAAACATTGCTTTCCTTAGATTTGACTAATTTTGGTATATTTCTTGGTTTTCGGCCATTTTAATTACAAATTATTGAGAGTTAATTGATTAATTTTATTATTTCAGGATGTACTTAGCCGGGAATTACATATCTAAAATAAACTTGTTCATTATCCTCAACTTTTAAAATGAGTTGTGGAAAGTGTAAATGATATTATAGGTTTACTTTCCATCATAACAAAACAAATTTTGAAAGACTTGTGAATAACATACCAATATGAACTACATAACTTCGGAGTTCTGTTTTTTGTGGAGTTGAAAACACAAGTCGCTTTCCATCCAAAGCAAAACATCTCTTAGGGAATCCTTGGGCATATACACCAGTAAACTTTTCACCACCTTGAATGTCAATTTCAGTATCCACAATATCAATAACAGTCTCTACCTTTGGCTGTAAAAAAAATATAATTTAAAATGAATTAAAATATGAATAATTTAAAGTATGCATTTAGAATAAAAAAAGCAAATAACTGAATATAAGTAATAATTTTATTAATTGATTCAACAGTCATTTTGTGGTAGTATCTATACATTTTTAGTAAGTTAAATGAACCTTCAAGTAGATAAATCTATTCTGACATGTGTTTCAATGCATTCCACATCATTATCAAACATAGTACGGTTTGATAATGATGCAGAATGCATCAAAACATGTGTAAGTATAGATTTAAAAAAAATAGTGGCTTTTACTAGTTAAATAAAAATAAGTAGTGGTATCTACGGTGAATTATCCTTAGAATTTAGAAATATGAACGTACATCAGTTTCTAGAGGCCATGAAGTCTTTACTATTTGGTGACAAGAGTGATGCGGCCCGCCGACCTTCCTCTGCAACCAGACCAGGTAATCTCCACTCAGGTTGAAACGTGGTGATCTTACTGCATTCCCTTCACCAGATATCTTGGCTGCAAAAAAAAAAGTTATTTCAGTGCCTGTCCTGTTGTACTGTCTTGTCGTGCTGCAATATTAGATTAATACTAATGCTACTAATGCTTTGAGTCTGCCTCCATATTGTAGTGGTAAGCGCATAGCGTCACCATGCTGGATGTCCTAGGTTCGATTCCTAGGGGGGTCAAAACAAATATATAAGTGATTTTTCACTGTAATATTTATTTAATAATACCCAAATGTACCCGAAGCGCAGCGTTGATCACCTTGCCTTCATGTTATTAACTTTTAAGTGGCTTTCACTCTCATATTTATTTAATCACCCTGGACTGGTATGGAAGAAGTGCAGGACTGATCACCTTGTGTCTTTATGAAATTAACAATCAAAATAACACCGCGTTAATATGACACAGTGCGCCATGCATCATTGAGTTCGGATAAGGGTTAAAACAAGAAGAATGCTTTGAGATTGGTTTGACTGAGAGGAACTTAATATGTAATGAGGCAACGGATGTAGCAATGGTCATAACTTTTACAAAGAAAATGCGATTCCGATAGATACAGAAGAGCCTGTAGCCAGTTTGTGCACTTCATATGCACCACACAGGGACAAATATGAAATAAGTAACACTTGAGAGATTCGACAGATAATTTTCAAATAAAGGTGTCTACAGAGTATTTATCTGTGTTTCTTTACAAAATATTTTAAGTTTATAGTTGTGTCTGTTTAATAACAGTATGTATTGAGAAAAAAAAAAAATTCTTGCGCAAATTGCAAAACATATGGCAGCGCAGACGACACTCAATTAAGATGACATTTTTCAGTGAGGGAAGCAGAGGATACGGCTTTTGAAAATAGAAAGGAGCGCTTACTGACAGTTCCATCAAGAGTAGTATTAAATATGTAGCCGGGCCGGTTGGTGCAGAAGATTAGACCCAATCTTCTCGGTTCAGTTTCCCAAGCGACTCCTACAATTGAAGCAGAGTCTGGAGACCATAATACCTGGAAACATTTGATTTACTATTAAATATTAAAATAATCAATTATTAATATGCAAAAATCAATTCCTGCCGTTTGACTAAAGTTAGTGGCACAGGTAAGTTATGATTGAAATTATCAGATGTAAAATGCCATTTTCGTAAGGTTGGACTAAAAGTGTGCCCATTGTTATTCCAGATACGACAAAGCTATTCTCCTGCATGATAATGCTCATCCACATGTTATATAAAACCTTTTTCAAAACACCCAATAGGGAAGTTTTACCCGACCCACTGTATTCACCAGACTACTACTTCAGACTACTACTTGCTCCGATCAATGGCACAGGGCCTGGCTGAGCAGCACTTCACATCATATGAAGATGCCAAAAATAGGGTCGATTCGAGGATAGCTTCCAAATATGAAGCATTCTTTCGACACGGTATCTGTATGCTGCCAGAAAGATGGGAAAAAGTAGTCGCAAGCGATGGACAATACTTGGAATAAAACATAAGTTTCAGTTCACTTACAATAAATGTCCTATTTTTGATAAAAAAATATGTTACAAATTTATTTCTACACCTAAAAGTAACTTCTTCATTAATAAATCTAAAATTTAGTAATTATGTTTGATAAATAATTTTAGATTAATTTTAGATTGCCTATGCAACACCACTTGTCTTATGCATACATAGATGAAGCAACTTGATGTCTAAACATAACCATGCTTTTTTTATAATATTTTTATTTTAATAACTATAATTCAGTCTACATCAAAGTGCTTGCAATAGACTTACTTGTCCCGGACACCAACTCTCAGGCAGCCAGTCCACGACTGAAAATGTTTCAGTTTCAACCTGACAGATGACGATAGAAGAAAGATGTTTGCCGACAAGTTGCTCTCCCCATTCTTGTTTGTACACATATTCGTTACCCTATAAAAAATATAATCAGTAAATGTATAATATGAAGAATAAAGAGCAAAATTTGGTTATGTAGGCCTTAAGGTGGAGAGTGACCGGAGCATTTTGTCGTAACATAACGTCGTAACATCGCTCGCGGCGAGCATTACCGAGCATCCAAAACTATGGATGGAGCGCTCGATTCGGTGTACTGACTGCCTGAATGCTCGCATCGTAACGTGTTACGTTACGGCGAAATGCTCCGGTCAGTCTCCGCCTTTAGAAATATGTAGTAAGAAACTAGTTTTAGCAACAAGGTAGCTATTATAAACAGAATACGTACTATTCTTACCTTGGATGCTGTGTCAATCAATTCAGTTATAACAACACAATATCAAGCAACATAAGTAAACTAAACTTTGTTTAAATCTGCTACACTGAATTTTAGCATATTTTAGGAAGTTCAAAGGTAAAACAATGTTTTAATGGTACATGACTAGAACGTTAAATATACCTTGCATACCAAAGTATTGGCTGCAAAGAGTCAGTTTCCCATAAATACATTTCTAAATACTTATTTGAACATGTATTTGCTATGGAAGACTATGGAAAAAATACTCACTATTTTATGCAATTATGTGAGTATTTTTAATATGACTACATAGATTTTATTGACTTGGTTATTAGATCAATATTTTTTTTCCTAATTATGTAACTTAAGTTAACATAAGGGGAGTTTTTAAAATAATTTTTGTTTAAAAAAAAAAAACAGGAACCTTAGTAACTTCTTCATCCTTGGAGTCTTTGGCCTTGCTCTTAGAAGATTGCCTCTTGTAAAATGGCTCTGATTTGGGAAGTTTTCTCTCAGCAACGTAAATTATACGTTTCTCTTCTTTATCCCAACTTAAACCACCAAACTCAGCTGAAATTAAATATGAATTAAATATTAAAAATGTCAAATGTTCAGGAGAAAGAAATTGAGAAATTGAGAATTAAAAGAAATTATACCAATTTTAATGAATTTTATATACGAACAGGAAGAAGTAAGGTATTCATGAAGTTACAAATAATTTTCGTTCATGATTAATGAGGAAAATCCAGTGAATTGTGAGTCTGCTGTTATAAGAAAATAATCCTGATAACCAAAACAAAGAAAAAAACACAATGCTATTTGAATGAGTTGATAACTGATATGATGGTGACGATTTAGATATTTGTTTCATAACAATAAGAGTCAACAAAAATCATTGTGTCAAAAATAATATGAACTATTATGATTATAATTATGACATCAGGTGTGTAATGATTATGAGTCTGTGAGACTATGGACTCTACTCTACATGTACTGTGTAGTTAGCGACCCCTGTTCCAGTATATTGTACTTGGAGGGAGAATTGATGGGAATGGAATCATGTTTGCGATAATATTGAAACTACCAACGTTGTTACCAATGTCGTTAACGATGAAGCCCCTGCAATGGCAGCTGAAACCTCGGCAAATAAGAGTGATCCACAATGGCATAAGAATCCCAAAAAAGGATAAAAACAACAGCCATAAAAATTTGAGAAATTAATATAGTAAATTTATATTATCCACTGACACTTCGTGATGGAATTGCATTTTTAATATATTATTAGATTAAAACCAATATTTTTAGCTTTTCCACTTTATTTTTATTTGACCAGCGACCGGGTTTCGTCGTGACCGACATCATCAGACTGGTCAAATAAAAATAAAGTGGAAAAGCTAAAAATATTGGTTTTAATCTAATAATATATTATTAATATAGTAGTTTGTTTTATATCATGATTATACTTACAATCTGCATAAATATCTCCATGGATGTCCAGCGCGGGTAATTCGACACAACGTTCCATGTGTCGGTACTTCCATATCTCCAAATACTGCTTCTTGACATCTTTCGTATCTCCTTGCTCCTTTATAACAGCTCTCAGTGTCTCTTGGGGAGAAATAGCACTGATAATCCTATATGAAAAATTATTATTTATATCATGCCTGAGTTTTCTTTAAAAAAAATATTCTATCAATTCATTAGTCGTACACCCACGGAAATCTGTCTTATTTTATTAAGGGTACATTAAAACATTATGAATTTTACGATGATTAATAATTTGCTTAAAAAGTTGTGAGTCAAAAATATTATTTATTTCAGCAACATTTAGATGAAATTTTAACCTGATGAATATGTACTCTGCGATCTCATAACTAATAATTTAAAAAGCAGAATTACTAAACATAGAATAATCACCAAACTACTAACCCCTTTTTTTAACAAACTTAATGATCCTCAGTAAAGTGACAATTTTGCAGATCCAACTAATTATTGTGCAGTTAATTTTATGTTATTTTTTAAAATACATTTATCTTATATGACTTCTGATTCGTCCACATCCAACAATGCATAGGACGCTGGTCAAATTATTGTAGTGTTAATTTGATCATTCATCTCACAAAGGCTAGGTGGTCAGTCTTACGTCTGACTGATCACATTATACTGAATATACCTGACGCTAAATTAAAGTGAAAAAATCTTATTTCTTTAGACTTCATATATTTCTTTAGGAGCTTCAGGATGGAAATCAAACACGCTAGCCAGTATACTACATAGGTAGGCACACATATTTCTGCTTAAGATCATTTTATATCAAATAAGCTAATGATAAACATATAAAAAATGTTAGTCAATATTTTTTCATTCTATGATTGGCAATACATCATAGAGTAAAATGGTTAATTGCACAGAAAAAAAATTGGATGCATAACTCTTACTCATTAGAGACGTCAGTGCCAAATGGAGATTCGGAAACTAGTTCAAGTTTATCATTTATATTTTGTGTGATGGAGATCTTCGTTACTTTATTCCGTTCCAAGTTTCTTTGGGTCCAGATTGAACCCACTACAGCTCCGTTATTGGAGATCTTTGCAGTGGAAAGTCCGGGGATTTGTGTCAATGTCTTAAATATGGATACAACTCTATCTATCTGTAAAAGAAATAAATTATTTATATATCTAACAACTTCTATCTGAATATTTCCTATTATTTTTATTATATAAATTAGTCCATTGTGTTTAGAAGAGTTTTATCAATAGAGGGTACATGGATAAAATCCTTTTAACACATTAGTTACGGCAATGTTTTGATAAAACTGTATCTTGAGGCGGGCGACATTAGACAGCTGTCTGGAAATATAAAATATGTCAGTGAACTTCATATTTTGAACTTGAGGTTGAACTCGAAAACAATACAAAAACGGTTAAATGGTCTCTAACGTCTTAAAATAAAATCATGTTAGTCCACAAATCACAAAAGTAAAAAAAATGTTAAAAACACTAATAAAATATTAGAAAATAACAACACAGTTTAACAACCGCCAAAAACTCAAAATCTGCGAATAAAAAATGATTTATGGGCTTTCCCCACACGCGTTTATTGCTTTGTAAGTACCAACTGCCGACTTAAGTAAAGGACAATGATCTTTGTATTTTATTTCATTTTAGGACAAAGAAAAAAACGCACCGTCTGTATCCATTGTTTAAAGTTAATTTGTAACATTTCCTTCAAAACAGATTACGACCATTAGCTATGTTTTGAACCAGTAAATATCAGTATTATTTTTTTATATTACAACGACATCTATCCACTACACAACAAAAGCAAAAAGGCCAAGAGATTAGAAGTTTATGACGTGTTTTTTGTATACTAAATTGAAGATAGCCGAAATGCACAAAAATGTGCACCCCGCCACCACACAAGGTTTCTGAAACGCACAAATATGTGCACACCGTACACAATGTGTTAAAATTGCAAGGCGAATTTCAATTTCCTTAAACAAGACGAAATGTTGTACATGATCATTCTGTATATGATTTAATTAGTCTAGATGGAAACAATGAATGATTCACATATACTAATTAGTAATTCTTGTATTTTTTTCAGATATTAAGTAAAACTTTCACGAGCAATATAACGTGACTTTGTTAAGAAATGGCTATAGGATAGCAAATATATTTTGACATCTACGATGTATGGTATTCAAACTTTCATTGTGAAGTCAGTAAATTATATTTAAAAAAATATATTGTTTGAAAGATTTATAATACAGAATCCATATAATTTTAATGAAAGTATACACACACATACTATTCATAAATTAGGAAATCATTCAAAGGTATTCCGCTGTACTGCACACTTAAATATTTTCTACTATGAAGGTACATTTATTATGCAACAAAGAGATGAGATACAATATTTTAATAAAATATATTAAAAAAAAAAACTACATGCACATGCATACCTGTGAAGACATCTTTGTAAACGTCGTTTATTCTTGAGATCTGAAACAATAAAATAATGGATTGTGAAAACAACACCTCTTAAATAAACATTTTCTAATCTATGTTTTATTATCTTCCCTAATAAAACAAAGCAAATATTAGAGTAGCAGATAATTTATCTTATTCGTACAATTAAAATAAACATTTGTGTCTCGATACGACAAAAAAGCTATGAATTAATAACTTTGACAGATAAATTGTGCACAATAACAATACATTTTTAAGATCAAAATAATCTAATTAATGAGTCATTTTTGAAGAATTTTTACTGTTATACTATCTAATCTAAAGTGACGTTTCTTGAATGATATTTACATTGTGTAAAATAGAATGTGAAAAAAAAATTGACAAAATTACCGCGGGCAGCGTCAGCTGTTTTGATCTGCTTCGATTTGTTTTGCGCTCGGAGTAGTGTTCGGTTAATAAGACCGTTCGTCCCGACGCGCGACGTTCTGTCAGTTGCGTTATCAAGATTGACGTGAAGTTAACGATAGATAACAAATAATATTGGTACATATTATAAACACGCAGGATATCTTCAAATAATACTTATAAAAAATACCATGCATAGTAGTAAACACAAACCACTAAAAAAATAGTGTATTTAAAAAAAAAACATGCGAAAATGTCTGTCAAACCAAGTCAAACCGACATTCCTTGATATATTGCATAATCTGGGTGTTTAAAATATTACATTAAAAATCGTTTTTCTTTCTTTCAAAAATTTTCACTTCTAGGCGCGCAGATCATTTGTTCGTTATCAGACAAAAATAAAATAAAATAAAACGACGGCGGGTTTCTTCAAAGCCTAACCTTTCTTTAGAAAAATATATTTTACTATTTCGAATTGTAAAAGAATTTTGCTTCGGAACAATGATAACAGACCATCAATGTTTACGATGGGTAAGACCGGCAATTAGGGAATTTTCGTCCGTTAGCAATAATGCATTTCGGCATCCGCGTCTAGGGTCGTTAAAAACGGGCCGACCCACGGACCCAAAGCTACGATCATAAATATTGCCGCCCTTTGTAACTACCCTCTCGCCGCCTCTCGGGAGTGGAAGGCAGAGAGAGGATAGATAGATATAACGGATAGAACGCCACACTACCTTGTCTAATTTCCGCCATCTTTCCTTGTACGTGTCCATAAGGTACTCCCATATGTACTGGCAATACATATGGATGTATAAATAAAAATAAATAAATAAATATTGAAATAAAATTAAAATCAACCTTGCCAGGAATCGAACCTGAACTTCGAGTGGTTGACAAACGCGTCAACCACTACTCTGAAAGGAGTCTCTATTAATAGATTATTTTATGTAATAATTATAAGTTAATCTAGTTATTATAGTCAGTTTAATTAAGAATCAGTTAGTTAATAATAAGTCATAATATAATTAGTTTTGTTAACTTTTAATTATTTGTAAGTCTATAACTCGGTTACTATTAACGAGTAGTTGTGGACACCATATGCTCCACCTAGGGAGCAGATATGGGTTTAAGCTTATAGTAAGTAAGCTACGATAAGATTCTTCTTAAGTTAACTAGGGTAAGGAGTAAGCGAGAGGGGTAGTACGACCCTCTTGCTCTAGCAACAGTAGGGGTAGCACGCGAGCTGAAGACGCCGCAACAGGAGTCGACGAAAAATCCCCGACCGTGCAGGTCGAACGCGCACGCCGTCGCGCTCGACCCGAGCCCAAACTCGGCACTTCATCAGCTAAGTGGTCAGCCGCGAGGAGAAATCGTGTGAAGTGAATAGTGTTCATTTCTCCAAGACACGATGAAGCCAGCGCTACAAGGCCATCTCCCAGCCGCGAAGATGCCTCATCCCTCATCCTTCACATCGAGGAACGCCAGATTCTTTCCAACAGCGAAGGAACTGCTCATCTAGGACGTCCGCCGTCCACCCAGGAACACTAGATTCCTGCCCGTCCAGGAACACCAGATTCCTGCCCCTCGAAGACCGCCCAGCCTACAACCTGTGGCCGTCACGCCCAACGGGATTCCACAACCCCGGAGCCGTTCATGGCTCATAACTATGGATCAATCTCAATCTTCGTTACGGTGTTTCGTTAAGTGAATCTGTGAACAAGACATGAGCTAGGAAAGTGAACTTTGGACTGTGTTGAGGACCTTTCGTTTAGTATAAGCTATTTTCTAAGTGTTGTAATCTAGGGTAAGTCATTTTAATAATATGTCTACTTAATCGATTAAACCAGGTGCATGAAACATTCAAGTTTTAATTATCCTTCCCCCTTTTACCTTTATCTTGATTGTAATTGTATTTAATTCGATGCATACTTCCTCCGGGCTCAAATAAACAAAGATTAAATTCATTCAGATTAGATCTTAACAAGCGCGATATTAATATACATAGCGGGGTAACACGGTACACGAGGCTTCCTTTTCCGCGGATAATCGAGTTCCCGGAATTCGTATTCGCCGCCCCGCGAGAACGATCAATGGCGATTTCCCCCCCCCCCCCCATTATCTCTCCAGAACGTAGCCGTCAGAATGATTTCCCTCCTAAATTATCGATCAAACCCTTTCTCTATGTCCAAATAGTAATCCCAAATAATCAGCGTGTTGTTATCCTATTAAGATTTGTTAGGAGCAAGTGAGGCGAATTCTTGACGGACTAGATGACATAATTAAATAATAGGTAGGTACCTATTATCTTCTTTCAAAAAAATGCCATACTCCCTTTCCGGATGAGTTTTTTTTGTAGAAGGTAATTTATAAATCTATTTATAGAACTTCCCATCAACGCACTGTGGTTTTTACGAAAATTATGTTTCCACGGAATTTAGAAAAAAATATGTGTTCCATTTTTCCTTATTTACGTTCAACAAATTGATAATTGAGCCTCAAAATTTACAAGAAACTTGGCTGTGTGAATATTGTATTGTACTTTTTTAAAAGATTAATGTATTATCATCGAAATTCCGGCGAATCACTTTGTATAAAAATATTTTCATTTAATTTTTAATTTTTTAAAATACAAGTAAAACAAAAGGAAACAAAAGATTTTAGTACGCACGTATACTTTGAAAACATATTTACGTAAGAACTTAATTTATGAGCGATTTAAAAATAAAATCAAGCAAGTATTCCAAATTGTTGTTTTGAAATAATATAGTTTCGCCAATAACCGGTGGCAGTGTATTATTAAGTAAAGTAACATCCGACTGGTTATGGAAATACACAAATGATAATTATAATGACTTTAAAAAGTTGTGTTTGCTATTTTATTGATAACACTATAAAACATCGTTTTTCTAGATAACTGATTTTGGCAGTAGTATTTTTATCCTTATTGTTTTATGCGTTCCTAATGTGATTGTTTACAATCTTTCAAGTATTTGAATCGAACACGGAATTATATTAGGTACCTAAAAATTTCTGTATCTGAAAAAAGCTACCATACGTAGAAGTCAACTCCGAACCTGGCAATAATGTTTTTTTCCCAGAAATTGCGAAAAACTTTTTTATATTTTTTATTTAACTTGCTATAATGTATGCTATTTTTAATTTAAATGCTTTATATGCGAAATTTTCTATTGTGTTTAACACTCATTTTTGCTTTCAATGCTTTCAAAGGTATTTGTAAGATATCGAAATATACTTTATTTATAATAGAAAGAAAAAAAATCGTGTTTTTTCTAAAATTTTTAAGTTTTCAGGATTTTTTGGCCTTCGTAATTGTTCTTCTTCTTTGAATAATAATTTGTACCCAACGATGCATAGGGCACTACATCGCATCAAAGCAGTGTTATTTAGATTGTTAATTACATGAGGACAAGGTGATCAGTCCTACGCTTCAGGTACCAGTCCAGGGTGCTGCTAAATAAATGAAAGTGTGAAAAATCAATAGTAATTATTTTGACACTCCCGGGAATCGTACCCGGGACCTTCTGCATGCTAGTTAATCGCTCTAACGACTGCGTGGATTAAGAAGTCGAACATAATAATAGCATTATTTTTTCTTTATAAGGCTGATCAAATTATGTTTGGCCATATTCGATTATAACTTGTTAATTACCTATGTATTAAACCCCGGTTAGATATGATATATCTGTATATATTGAATGTTGTCCGCCTCCGTAGTGTAATGGTCTGCACGCTCGGCTACCGTTCTAGAGGTACCGGGTTCAATCCCCAGGGGGGGGGGGTTAATTAATATAAGTGATTTTTTTGTCTAATATTTATCCAATATTACCCTGGACTGGTACCTGAAGCGAAGGGCTGAACACCTTTCCCCCATGTGTTAACGATCAAGATAACACTGCATTTATATGATGCAGTGGCCTATGCACCATTGGGGTGCAGATAAGGGTTTGAAGAAGAAGAAATATTAGATTCAAAATGCAGGGTTCGCATTATTTCTACAAAAGGTAACCAGTTACTTCCAGAGTGGATATTTTTTTTAAAATATAAATTTAATGAAGCGTTCACGTGGATGACAAGGAAATGATTGAGAATTATTTTGTTGCATGCGGAGAAAGCAAAATAAGAATGAATTAATCGGTTATTTCAGCAGTGAGTTATACCAGAGCAGAAGCTACTGAGCTGATGCAAGTAGAACCGTCGCGTCGCGTGCCTATTCATTCAACTGTTAAAGTTTCAAACTGTTTCATATACCCATACTACTTATCTACAGCATGAACAGAAACAAAACACCACTTAAATTATGGTATATGTACATTAAGTAATATGTTTTTTTTATTGCGATAGACTTAAATCTTCGAAATTGATCACAACAAATCGAAACGCGCCACGCTTCGCTACTTTCGTTCTTTCGCACAAATACATAATATGTAATTTGGAATAATAATGCAATTCGGAGTTGTATTTGTGAAAATCACAGTAACCGGAGCTATATTTGCGAGAATCTCACTAACCGGATCTATAATATATTTGCGGGAACCTTACTAACCGAAGCTACATACAAATATTATAAGTACGTATGTAGCTTCGGTAAGTAAGGTTCTCGCTAATATAGGGTCCGCCATCTAAAGTTTTTTTTTTCAACTAGTGCTTATTTCGTGAATGGTAACACTTAGCTCATGTCTGATTTAACAGATAATTAGTTTTATCCTTCCGCTGAGCGAATATGGTTGTGTATACGCTTGAACAACGCTGGGAAATATTGCGACATTACTTTGAAAATCATGGTAATGTTGCAGAATGTGTGCGAAAATTGCGTACGGTTTTTGGAAGAAGAGAAGCACCGTCAGCTCCGTATGTTCGTTATCTTGTGAAAAAAGTGAAAGAAACTGGCATCCTCATCGATAAACCAAAGCGTGAAAAGCCAAAAACAGTGCGTACACCCGAGAATATCGATGTTGTGGCAGAAAGTGTGCGTGAAGCGCCATCAACATCAATTCACCGTCGTTCTCAACAATTGAACATTTCGGAGACATCATTGAGACGAATTTTGCATAAAGACCTTGGTATGACGCCATACAAAGTCCAATTGGTTCAGGAGTTGAAGCCAACTGACCATCCAATGCGTTTTCGCTTCGCTGAGTGGGCCTGCGATCGACTTACAGAAGATGCCGATTTTGCCAAAAAAATCATCTTTTCGGATGAAGCTCATTTTGATCTTGGCGGGTATGTAAACAAGCAAAATTGTCGTATTTGGGGCACAGAAAACCCGCACGCATACATTGAAAAGCCGGTACACCCAAAACGAGTCACTGTTTGGTGCGGATTTTGGTCCAGAGGCATAATTGGGCCATTTTTCTTTGAAAATGAGCAAGGAGTGGCCGTTACAGTCAATGGCGATCGTTATCGGGCCATGTTGAACGGATTTTTGTTCACAAAAATTGAAGAGGAGGATATTGGCAACATTTGGTTTCAACAGGACGGCGCTACGTGCCACACAGCCGAAGCTACACTCGATGTTTTGCGCCCTGTTTTAAAAAAAAAAAGTTATTTGGCGGACCCTTTATAAATCCAGTTAGTCAGATTCTGGCAAATATAGCTCCGAATTACAAGGCTCTAGGAAAGGGACTATACTGTTACAAGTAAGAAAATATAAATTTAATTCGACTGAACAAAAAGAAATATAAATCAAAATGCATCTATGACGTACATAACTCTGCGGCACTATAAAATTCAAGCGAAAATTTGGAAAAAATAACCAAAATAATATATTTTGTACATTTAATTGAAAAAGTAGCAAGATTTATATGCATCATTGCAAAAAATGGGTAAACTAAAGGCCAGTGCGAACATTTTTTGGCAAACATCAATGTTGCTGCCAAATTTTGTTAATAAATAACAAGTTCCACATTGACTGCTTGAAAATGGGCGGTAAATTATTAAAAACTTATACTTTCGTCTCTCCAAATTAGGACATTTTTTCTTCAACTTTTCATGATTTTTCAGGAAACATTTGATGAATTTTACTTTCGCTTTTCAGAATTTTATTTTAACCGGTATCCACCTAGATACCGGATCGCAACCGGATGTACCCTTTAAATCTATTCGAGATAAAGAATCCATACACACTACAAAAAATGCAGAAGGTAAAGAGGATTGAAGAATGAAAATTCTTGATGAAGATGGACATCTACTTTTGTAGGTACCTATAGCCAGCACTAAACCAAAAATAACTGAACGAGAGAGAATATGCAGTAGGTAAATTATCATGAGGTAGAATAGTGGATCATAGTGAAAAAATCTAATTTTTTAAGACGTTTATTCTCATCGAATTCAAACAACATTCAACTGGCTAGTTCAGGCTATAACACCCAAGATGGGTGAAAAGCCATTAAAAAGAAGAAGAAGAACTGGCTAGTTCAGACGACTATCCGAACATACCGAAATCTGCCAAACTTAATGGGTTAGCAAATATGTTTTAATGCCTTCATTTGATTCTGATCTAAGACATAATTAACAAACATCGAAAAAAACTATTAAATGTAAATTCACTGTAAAATCGGGATACAATTTTGTTTTGTATTTTCTATAATTTTCGCAACGAAACTTATAAAAAAAACCTTACAAGAGAGAGTCTGTCTGGAAGCCTAGATGCTGGAACAGCTTTCAATGATCCAATACAGAGCTAAATAGTACGCAATAACTCACATATACATAAAACACAAACAGGCTTTCGTCGTAAACAAGATGCATAATAATTTTATTCGAATGCATTGTTAGACAAAGACAAGACAAATAGTACAACAAATAATAAGGATAAATAGTCCAAATAATTATTTACGGCAACCCGACAGCCTTGTAGTTTATATAATAGTAAAAAAAAACATAAAAAATAAAAATGTTTGATATTTATCATCTATCTGAGATCATGTATGTATGGTACGTGAGTTTGGTCACCCACCTACCCACATTAAAAAAACCCTTATCCGCACCCAATGGTGCATAGGGCACTGCGTCACATAAACGCAGTGTTATCTTGATCGTTTATATATGAAGGAAAGGTGATCAGCCTTCCGCTTCAGGTACCAGTCCAGGGTAATATTGAATAAATATTACAGTGAAAAAATCACTTATATTTATTTTAACCCCCTTGGGAATCGAACCCGGGACCTCCAGAACGGTAGGCGAGCGTGCTGACCATTACACTACGGAGGCGGACATTAGTGGAACTATATCATTGAATAAATTCGGTCATTATGATCAATTGGGCGATCTTTTCGGCTATTCTGCAATTCGTTCATTCATTCGGCTGGATTTGTATCACCGTCCAAAAATATCGCTATGAAATGTTGCTAACATACAAGGAAACATTATTTTATCCTAAAATATATCTCGGGGACCCTGGGTTGTTAGGTCTTTCTATTAACCAGTGAGTCAGTTAGTCGTTCACCGGATCAACTGATCAACGGCTCAGCGAACCTACGTTCATGAACGAGATTCGCTAGAAACTGATCAGTATCTCTTGAAAAATTTATCAATAAGAATAATAATCTCGGATGAATTGTTGAGCGCCTTTTGATGTTTATTTTCGTTCAATATTTTAAAAAATGGTCTTTGTTTTGTTTTCAATGAAATGTATGACAAAATCAGGATCCTGAAAGAAACAAAAAAGGATATTTATTAAAAGGAAAATATATTGAAAAAAACTGTGTGTTTTTTTAAATCTAGGCGATGTAAATTTATTGTTACTTGTTTCAAACAAACAGTTGAATATATTAGAGATACTGCCTGCCCCTAAAATAAAGATTCAGATATAAAATATTTTTTTAAATATCTACCCAGTGCACATTCAAAACATACTTACAAGGTTCATTTTAAAACTGAAGAAAAAATATAAACGTTATTTTTAAATACTTTTCTTCAGTTGGTTAAAAATATTATCACTTGTATAATAACGTTCAGAAATATAACATTTAAAAATAAGTGCAACATGTTTTCTGAGAACGCATATTCCTTCATGTTCATAAATTATTAAGTCTTCTTCTAACCCTTATCCGTACCCAATGGTGCATAGGGCATCGTATTGACGCAGTGTTATCTTGATAGTTGCTTACATGAAGGGAAGGTGGTCACTCCTGCGCTTCAGGGACCAGTTCAGGGTAATATTAAATGAATATTACTAATATTTATTTTCGTCCCCCCCCCTGATAATCGAACCCGGGACCTCCAGCACGGTTGCTAAATACGCTTACCATTACATCACGGAGGCAGACATATTAAGTAAGTGAATAAATTATTATCCAAGGATGCCCTGGAAAAGTATTATTGGGAAGATTTTAATATGAATAATAATTTGCCATTGAACTATTTTGTGACCATCCGGTAGCTTGCACCGCGTGTATATTAAATACTATTTTCTTTAATTTTTCACAGCCAGTATGTATTCGTCCATTGTGTATCGACGTTCTTAGGTTTAAAGTAAAGAAAACAAACGATATATATCGATATCATATCGTCATGGCGATATGTGATTATGACTCCGGACTGGACAACAACAGTGCTTTGGCGATATTATTAACAGCTGTCGCTTTTTATCATCGAACAGTGATAAGTTTTGAGGCCAAGAAATGGCTGGCAACCCTCGTAGGGTTGGCTGTGACGTTATTTATCATGTGGGAGCATTTTTGGCATCATATGTTGGTGGTCATTTTTTGTATTGCATTAATCAAATGGTTCGGTTGGAGGTTCGTACCTACTTTAAATAAATTTGCAAATCGATTCTCGTCAACATTTCAAAATTTATTCTGGAAATATTGATCTATTTTTTATTGCTCCGGGAGTTGTACTTAAAATAAAGTTAAAATATATTTTAATTTTCATCCTTTCTCCCGAAACTGCAGACTAGCTTCTATTTTTTCCATAAAAAATCTTTAATTTTTTTTATTGATTCTGTTATTTTCCCAAATATATATATTTATCAATTACATGACAAATAAAAAAGCAGGGATGAAGACTTGAAATAATAAAATATTTTAATAAATTAATAAAAATAAGATACAGCTCCTACCCCCTCTTCATACTTCAGCTAGTTTAAACAGTTTTTTTTAAAATTGCCATAAGATATTTTGTTGTTAATTTTTTACCACAAAGAGACTAGTACTTGTGATTGGAAAAGGGCTGAGACGTAAATGTAATTTCATAATTAATGTCGAATATTTGGAAATGGACATACTTTTTTCTTTAAGCCCTTATCCGCACCCGATGGTGCATAGGGAACTGCATCATATAAACGCAGTGTTATCTTGATTGTTGACACATGAAGGAAAGGTGATCAGCCCTCCGCTCCAGGTACCTGTAAAGGGTAATATTGAAAAAATATTAGAGAGAAAAAATCACTTATATTTATTTGACCCCCCCTGGGAATCAAACCCGGGACCTCCAGTGCGGTAGCCGAGCGTGCTGACCATTACACTACGGAGGTGGATATACACTGAAGTATAATCTAGGTTTTCCTTTTAATCTAGGTTTTATCATTTAATCTAGGTTTTAAACGCATTTTCCTGAAAACATTTCCGTGGCATCAAATGGGAATTATTTTTTAAAGGAAAATCTCTGAAATCTTTATTTTATCGGCATTTAGGAAGAGAAGATAGGATAGGAAGATGAAAGATACATCACATCAAATTAGACTAGAATGTACAGAAATCACAAAATACTTTTCTGTTGGGGTATTGATTTCTTTCACTGCCCATGGCTTTTGATCATAATTGATTTTCTTCTTATAGGCGTCTCAATTTAAGATGAAACATCTATAGTTTTTTTTAATGAAAAAAATGGCATAAACGATAACTTTATACACTTGTATAACGTTCACCGCTTTGCCCATTATAGATCATCTAAATTGCATTAATTTTTGGAACTTGTAAAAATGCATTGATTTTGGACCTCTTTCACGTGCAGGTAGAATTTTCAATAGATTTAGACGAAAAAAAAAGGTAAATATTTAATCTGAAATTGAGACACCAATCATATTTGTGGAGGTCCTAACCAAAACGTTACATTTCCGTTATAAATGATTTTAAGTAATCAGGAATTCTTGCTTGTAAAATTGATACGTTTTGGTTCGATTTAATGATTTCATATTGGTTTAACACAGGATTGGTCACGTTTGTCGCAACTTTAAGAAAGATTTCGATAGAACACAGTAAACAGAACAGATTTGCGTTTAAATGATTTTTTGTGAAATATTGGCAAATGTAACTTTTTCGCGAGGACCTCCACATTTATGGTTCATACCATCCGTAGGGTGAATAATCCAGTGTCTGATAGAACAAATAATGCTTTAAAAAATGCCTTTTCTTCATCAGAAAATGTCACCTGGTGTCAATGGCATATCTCTTCACGTACATCCTCATCTTCCGTTTGTATGACCCCACGGTGAGGAATTATCACCGGATCGACGTAAGTCTTCACCAGATGCTGTTCGTCCTGAAGTTGATCGGAGTCGCCTTCGACATCCACCTCACCAACAGAGGAAAGAAGAAGAAGTCTTCGTCTGATGACGGCGATGACATGTCCAAATGGGTGGATGAAGAACCCTTAGATCCCACCTTTATGGAGCTGTTCCATTATATTTTTTCATACGTTGGAATGGTCGTGGGTAAGGAAATAAAATGCATTAAATAAAAACAAATTCAGTAATATTAAATAAATGCTTTTTAGTATTGAGCGTGTTGCTGTTACGTTTAACAAATGGGGCATTCATGGCGATCAAAAAAGCTGTTTAAAAAAAAACACCTTTTACTCAAGAGTTCAAAATTTTAAACATAAGAACATTACGAATGTTTTACTTACATAGATTATTTTCTTGATACATATTTATCACTCTTTATTTATCGAAAATAACACGACATGGAATTTTTTTGTTTAGCGGAGACTTTCGTGAAATGTATGTAAGATTCTTCTCGAAGAAAACAATAACGCATTAACTTTAGCTTGATCTAGTAATAATTCCAGCGCCATTGAGAATATCATATATGCTTTTTAATTTGTCGATTTTATACCTAAATACATTATTTGGACAATTTATTTTTATCAGACACTGGATTTCAGTAATTGATTCATTATTCACAATATTTTATTAGAGTCCAAATCCTTGTTCATAAATTTTGATTTCTCCACTTATGCGTTATTTATATTGACATCTCAACTAAGATGAAGTGAAATATGATGGTCTGTGTATTTACAGGGCTTCCGAATTGTCATAGGGTGGTTAAAGTGATAACTTAATACACGTGTAACGTTAATATTTTACCCGCAATTGAAAATCAATTAATTAAATTTCGGAAGTTGTATGTATGTATTTGTATATTTTATATTGTAAATGTTATAATTATTGGTTGGCTAGGTCCCTACGTCCGCTTTAGGACTTACGACGACTTCCTGAAGCTTCCTTTCGCCAGATGCAGTAAACCTTGGGGCATCCTGAGCAACAGGATAGTACATGTGGCACTGTCTGTGCTTGGTTGTAAGATCATCAGCTACAACTACCCTATTGAGGTAAGTACATTTTTCGATAAAATAACAAAGGTATATTATTTGGAGAAATAAAATGACTTTGTTTTTTGATCCACTCACATGTTTTTATTTATTAAAAACCAACTAGTTTCGGCAACAACTTGTTGTCCTCTTCAGGGTTTGTTTCATGACTAAAGTTATGAATAAAAAAGGGAGTGGATCAAAAAACAAAGTTATTTTATTTCTCCAAATAATATATTACAATGATCCACAGAGTTAATGCTGTGTTAAATATTTAACAAACAATTTTTTCAAAGGTTTGTTGAAATGGTTTGGGCATGTGAATCGAATGATTGAAGAAAAATTCTTTTTCGAACCCTCATCTACATCCGATGGTGCATAAAGCAATGCATTATACAAAAGTAGTGTTATATTGATCGTTAACACATAAAGGAAAGGTGATCAGCCCTCCGCTTCAGGTCCAGGAAAATATTGAATAAATATTAGAGTAAAAAATTACTTTAATATATTTGACCCCCCCCCTGGGAATCGAACCCGGGACCTCCAGTACGGTAGCGGAGCGTGATGACCATTACTTTTAGAAGACGGACAAAGAATAGTGCGACCAATTTATGAGGCGAATTTGGTTGGTAATAGAAGCAGAGGAAGACTGTGGAAAACTTGGCGTGATCAAGTATTTCAAATATTTCAAGTATGAGTCACGAGGTCATGAGGTCACAAGGTCACGAATCGGAATAATCGGCGGGGATGTATGAGGAGATGCTTGAATGTGGAAGAGGCGAATATTGTTTGCAAGACAGATTGGTGTGGCGTTGAAGTTTTGGATAAACAAAAAAACATTTAGATACATCGATGTTCTAGTATGGTCATATGTAAGAATGCATTTTAGCATTTTATAGCTGTAAATCTCAAAGCGAAACTATTTTCTTAGAGGATGATCTTTGTTATTGCATGTGACATTCTCACGTGACTCGAAATGACAAAGGACCATAAGATGGCGGCTGTAAAATATTCAGTCTTTTGAATAAATATGAATTATAATTCATTGTTTTATTATGAAGGGAACCGAGTGTTAATTTCTCACTTCATTGTCATCGTTCTTGTGGTTTACATTTAGTCCCGGACTATTGTTACAGGAAAAATATATGAATAAAGGATAAGTTAACATTACAAGATGTCCTTCAACGTGTTTACATTAAAAATAAAACATTATTGATTTATTTTTATACAGATTCGACCACAATGATCATTTATTCTTGCGATATTTCCTGTTTGTCTACATGGGTATTCTGAAAGTCAGCTCTTAAATACAATGTTTTATTTATTTATTTATGTATCATTATCCTTATTTTATTTATTTCTTAATTTTTTAAAATATATTACATACATAAGTCATGTATATAATATTCCCGGTGAGTAACAAGACTGGAATACAAATAATAAAGTTACAAAAAAGATTTTTTTTAATAACCAAAACTATTACATGGCAAAATATAAAAACAATAAAAAGGTATAAAAATGGGCATAAGGAGCATATTTAAAAGAAATAAATGAGAAAAACATAAGGTAAGAAGCATATTTCAAATAAACAAATGAGAAAAAAATAAGGTAAAAACAAAATAAGAAAATATGACTAAACACTGCATTCATATATATCCATAAAGTATTTTTTCAAATGAATTATTTTGGATCCTCGAAGGCTTTTTATTTTATTTTATTTCTATGCTTTTATTGTACAAACCATCAAATTGTTGGTGAAAGCAAGAGGTCTACTCATCTGGTATAAAATCGCTGTACTTCTGATTAAACACTTTCATTACCTATTCTGGGTCTTTAAAAGTCTTAATTAAAATAAAATAATTAAAGAATAAAAAAGCATTAAAGCTCATATTTTTCATTTTTCCTATTTTAAATAAATTATATGGTACGAGCATCCCTTTGATGTTGCAGAACCGATGGCATGGAATGCTCTTTACAGCAGGTAGAAACAGTGAGAGTGAAATGATCTTTAGAAAATAAAAACTATGAACGCATTTATTTGCTAAATCATTTCCAAAATTTTCTTTCCCCAAATTTAATCACAGTAAAGCGCCCTCAATGTAACATTTTACAATTGAACATATTTATTATTTTCATTAAACATTTAAAAATTACTAGTTATGCAAAACTTTTAGTGCGGTCTAGGCCGACTTTAAATTCAAGAGAAGGAAAAACTTGCTAATGTTCCGTTAATTTTTTTGCAAAATTTATTTGGTAATAAATTTTAATCAAAGCTTTTTATTTAAGATTAAGGAAAAACTTCAAAAAGCTTTATAAATAACATTATTTTTTTCCTTATTTTTCCTATTGTTCAACGCTTAACGTCGAAGTCTCCTAGGATATCGGATTCAAACTATATGACACAATAATAAACCAAATAAATGAACTATGTGACAAATCTTGCTGGTGTAAAAAACTGAATTCATTGCATCTATTTGCATGTATTGTATTGTTTTTAGGGATCAACCTTATTCACTAATTATTTACTAAGTAAACACTACTTTTTTAACTCTTACTGGTCCAATGTTGAATCTCATTCGACATCGAGTTTTTGCTCTTAGGTATTATTTAGTTTAATTCCAAGCTTATATTTTTGCCACTCGTATCTATTACAACAGTATGTGGAGCAGAGGACAAACATTTTTTCCAATTGGAATGTAACTGTCTACCTAGATTTTTTTGCTGTTTATTTTGGGGGACTGGAAAGGGTTAAAGATACACAAACAGAATATATTATAAATCCTTGTACATAGCAGGAATTTTTAGACAATTTTTAGGCAACTTATAAATATTTATAAAGAACGTAGTTAATATCAAAATTTCCGACTGCAAATTTGATAATATTATGTAAATTATTTTGTTTTGCAGTATATACTGACTGACGACTTCCGCCGGCGCCATTTTGTATTTAAGAACTTCTTCAATTTCGTCCAACTGGTGAGGTTCAAGATGTGGATGACCAGTGGCCTCTACATGGCGCAGTGCGTTTGCTGCATTACTGGAATTGGAGCTTACCCCCAATCTCTCAAGGCAGTCAGCACACACGGACCTACCGTAGATTACAAACACATGAAAGATATGTAAGTAAATACAGCAATCTCATTTATAATTAATTGCATTCTTACATTCTTTCCTTATATCACCATTTGAAGATCTATCATACGACGTTTTGCCGCACATTCGCCTGAGAGAACGCATTCCGACCGCATTCAGTCTGCTTTCATCCTTCTTTTGCCAACTACATGTTTCGCTGTCTCCCATTACTCCGTTGTGTACTGCCAGTTTAGCATTCGCTGATAGGTTTTTATTTCACATAACTGATTTTGGTGCACCATTCACTCTGTTCCCAGCAATCCTCGCTTTTCTTTATCTTTGTCAATCTTTCCATCCCTTGTATGTTTACATGTTTTCATTTCTAATATGTTTGGTTTCACAAACACTGAAAACTTAACATTGAAAATGTATGCTGTCCGGAATGAGAAATGTACTAAAGCATTGCGTGATTTGCTGTTCCGTTCAAAAGATGGCGCTAGCACGGCAGTTAAAAAAACATTTAAAAGAAAAAACTGTTTTTACGTTTGAAATAAAAACGCACGCGTATTCATTTGAATACGATGTGTCAAAATTTCAAGCAATCGGTGAATAACTCTTCTTCTTCTACTACCCTTATCCGCACCAAATGGTGCATAGTGTACTGCATCGTATTGACGCACTGTTATCTTAATTGTTACTTATAAGAAGGCAAGGTGATCACTCCTGCGCTTCAGAGGTAATATTAAATAAGTATTATGAGTGTAAAATCACAAATATTTACTCCCCCCCCCTGGGAATCGAACCTGCGAACTCCAACACGATAGCCAAACACACAAACCATTACACCATGAAAGCGGACTAACTTTAGGAGAGTTGAAATTTTGAACAAACGAACATTTACATTGCGAATGTTTTATTTTTAAACATTATTTTCTTGATACTTATTTGATCAGATCCCAAGAAGAGGCTGAGAAGTTGACGTACGAGTTTGAAACCATCAACACCCTGGACTTGTACCGCATTCACTGGGCGCCCTGGCTCAGCGAGTTCTGGAGGTACTGGAACAGGACGGTCCAGTACTGGATGGGAAGGTACATCTACAAGGAACTTCTCGGAGACTCCATCTTCAAGGACCATAGGTAACAAAAATAATTAAGGATTACCAAATATTTATATCAAATAAATTCTCTCTATACGTTAATTTGTCCGCCTCCGTAGTGTAATGGTCAGCACGCTCGGCTGCCGTTCTGGAGGTCCCGGGTTCGATTCCCAGGGGGGTTAAATAAATATAAGTGATTTTTTCACTCAAATATTTATTCAATATTACCCTGGACTGGTACCTGAAGCGGAGGGCTGATCACCTTTCCTTCATGTGTTTACGATCAGGATAACACTGCGTTTATATGATGCAGTGCCCTATGCACCATTACGGTGCGATAAGGGTTTGGATGGAAAAATGAAATACGTTAATTTATTTTTTTATCATACACATGTATACAAATTATAATTTACAATAATATGCACTCACTGGGTAAATGAATGCACGTATACAGTATATGTATTTATATGTATTATATAGTTAATAAATAAATCGTGGATCGTAATAAATAATACAGGAGAAAGTGACCAAGTGCATTTCTTACAAAAACGTGATCATTGACTATTTGTTATCTTACTAGCTTAATATTGCCCTGGAAACATCCCAAAGGATTTTAAATTTGTAAGTACAATATATTGACTTGGTAAAAATGACTAACTGCGTTGATGTTTATTTTGTTGCCAAGCAAAAGTGACTTAAATGGCCCTCCTGAACATTTTACCTTTTGTTAGTTGGCCACTTTCTCCTGTACGACTATGAAATGTTTAAAAAAAACGTAATTGATTTGAAGGCGTGGAATTACGTAGCTTTTTCATATCGCTCACTCTTTTCAACAACGTCATATATAAAAAATCGACAATTTTCAGTTGTGCATGTTTTCGGAATGCCCAGAAAATACTTTACCCCAACAAAAGCGGCATATTTTTACATAATATTTACTTTAATTAAATTAAACACTTGAATAATCCACTGAATTCAGTTTTATTTTTATTCCTCTGTTACAAATAAAGGTCAAGTCATGAATAATTTAGAAAATTTAGAAATACATACAAATTTAAATTCAGATAAAACAATAATTAATAATATACTGTTTCAAAATACGTCACCATTATTATCAATGTTTTCTTTTACAAAAATGTTGTCCCTTAACCCCTCTACCTATATTTATTAACCTATATATACACCTAAATATATTTTTATTCTTCAGTTTTAATTTGTACCAGAAGATGAAAACAATTGTCGTTTTCGAAACTGTCGTAAATAAAAATAAAACTCAATTCAGTGGATTATTCAAGTATTCAATTTAATTAAAATAATCATGTCATTCCACAAAGTTAATGCCGAATCAATAAATAATATTAATATTTACTCGCTACAGGGCAGAAAGATTTGTTTTTGCATTTTGAAGAAAAGGTATTGTTTAATTATTTTTTTAAACATACTACATATTTTTCAAATGGAGAAAAACCTTTAGGTTTTACCTAAAAAGATCTGTTGCACAGTAAAAAAGTTCCATAATTGTAAATTCTTAAACTTTAAAACCAACCTCTCCTGAAAAATTAAGTTTTTTGGATATGACGTTGTTGAAAGCAGTGAGCGATATGTATTTTTACTTTTTCAATTTCAGAGTTGTTCTGACGATGTTGGTGAGTGCCTACTGGCATGGGATTGAGTTGGGATTCTACACGAGCCTTGTGATGGCAGGAGTGTACATAGTAGCGGAGAAACCATACCACAAGATCTACCACTACACCTCGGGATGGGTAACTTTATCACCAATTACCTATTGAAAACAAAAACAACGATCTCAGCCGAACATTAAAAAAGCAGTGTTGACATGATGTAATGTGGAAACCTTATCTAATCCACAACATTTTGAGTGTGTCTTACATATATCATTAATCTCATGACACTGTACACTGTGAGTTCACTAGAGCCATCTATGGTGGGATAGAGAAAGGTTTAATTTAGCAAAGATGCATTTACTTTTATATATGTAAGATTCTAACTGGATTATTGTACATACTAAAAAACCCCAGAAAACATGATAATTTTTTTTTACGCAGCTTATAATTTGATCAGATTATTTTATTCACATTATTTAGAGTGTGTCCAAATACTTATTCACAGTGCTGGGTTTCCATTAATGAATTTGTTATTTCCACAGGGTTCTACGGCTTTCCTGGTATCGATGTGGTTCGTACAGGCGCACATTTTTAGTCACCTGATGATGTCCTTCTTAGTCCTTCAGCCGAGTGTGATCCTGGCGCACTCGGCGGCCATGTATTACGCGCCATATTTTTCCCTTCTGGTATTTTACCTGATAGGGAAGCTAACACTCTCATTCCTAGAAAAAGGATATAAATTCGATGTTAATAAATAGGAAAATATCAGAAATGTCATGTGAACAAATAACAATCGAATAATTATTTTTACTTATTTATAGATTTGGCGTTTGATTCGTAGAACTCCATTTTAATTTGTATTTTAAATGTTAAATCAAACACTGATTTTTTGAGTCTACTAAGATGTACATATTTTATTTAAAAAAAAACCTATAAAAATCAATTGTGTGACAATTTTTTTGCCTAGTTATGGCATTTTCAAACGAAGGATAAGATTAATAATAAATGGACTGACGGTCCTTATATAGCTATACAATTCAAGGTACTTAGTTAATGGGGCATCATAGAATGATATGCTGCGAGTTTGTGAGACCATGAGTGATATCAGTGTTTAATTTTACATTTAATACATAAATTATTTTGACAGTTATACCATATTATATCACACGGATAAATTAAACAGTAAAAATATTCTTTAGTTCTTCAAATCCTTATCCGCACCCCAATGGTGCATAGAGCAATGCATCATATAAACGCAGTGTTATCTTGATCGATAACACATGAAGGAAAGGTGATTAGCTCTCTGCTTCAGGTACCAGTCCATATTGAATAAATATTAGAGTGAAAAAATCATTTATATTTATTTGACCCCCCCCTTAGAATTGAACCCAGGGCCTCCAGAACGGTAGCCAAGCGTGCTGACCATTAAACTACGGAGGCGGAAAAATGATTAATACATTTATATATATATATATATATATATATATATATATATATATATATATATATATATATATATATATATATATATAACGTGGTAATATTTTCCTTTTGAAAATTAAGTGTAAATAATATGTAAAGTGGGTGTATAATAATAAAATAAACAAGATTTTTGAAATTGATTTAAATGATTTATTTTTATTTCAAAATCTTCTTCTTTTACATGTTCATTATAATTTATTTTGCATTCCTCGCTGTTATTATTTTCTGTATTTTTAAATTCACTATTTTTAATTTTATATTTTGTAGAAATTTTTTCTACTTTCTTTTTATTTTCATTTTTCAAGCATTGTCTCTGTGTTATTTTTAAGTCTTCATTTTGGATTAGTTTAAATTTTTTTATCATATCTAATCCTATCAAAAAATCATATTTGAAATTTTCTTCATCAATAATATATACATCAACGTTTTTTTCCAATTCAAATATTTTTATTTTCAAAGTCGTCAAACCGTTTGTCTTTTTAACACCATTAATTGTTACTAAATCTGCTTCATTCATATTGTTTCCTTTTCCTTTTAGTTTTAATAACTTAGAATTTATTAGAGAAACATTTGAACCTGAATCGTAAATTCCAAATATTTCAATTTGATCATTTAGTAATAGTTTGACATTTATTAATGGTGTTACTATTCGTTTTTTTGATCGGTTTCGTTTAACTTAGCTTCTATAACTGAATTGTTTACATGTCTGATAGTATTTTTATTATTAAACTTATCATCCTCCTTTGTTCTAAACCAGCACGTTACTTCAGGGTGATATCGAGTTCCCTTATTTAATTTTTCACAAATCTTACATGGACTTTTATCTTTAATTTTACCACTAGTTCTTAGATTTCCATATCTTCTTTGATCCGAAAACCTTTTTTTATTTACAATGTTTTCGTGTTTTTTTACTTCATTGAATAAATCGACTGTATCTTCTAATTTTTCTCTATCAATCTTATTAATTATAAATTCTGGTAAACCAGCCACAATAAGATCTACTAAGGTACCCATGTCGATCGTTCTTCTCATCTCCAACAAAAGTTTTTCCTTCCTTATGGCATAGTCTAACAAGGAACCGTCGTTATATTTAAAAGATAATGCAAACATTACATGGTTCCATCCCTTGTTTGTAAATGTTTTACAAAAGTTGTTTTTCCATACTATCCATTCTGAGTTCATGGAAAATTTTATCATCATCGAACTGTACCAATCTTCACAACTTTTATCCATAAACAATCTTAATATTTCAATTTTTTTCTCATCCGTTGTCACCTCAAAACGTGTACATTCTTTTTCAAAAATATCCATCCACTGGTTTGCATTAGGATTTTTGCTTGTAAATTTTTCAATGATGAACTTCTCTGAAATATCTTTTAAATTTTGATGTTTGCTTACCTGAGCATTTTGTATTAATTTTTCTAGTAAGTTTTCTAATGTTTGAGGAGCAGTATCCATTTTATTTTTATTTTGTTTCTTCATTTTTGATTAACAAAATTGTCGTTTTATAACGTGGTAATATTTTCCTTTTGAAAATTAAGTGTAAATAATATGTAAAGTGGGTGTATAATAATAAAATAAACAATGTGTTGCTTTGTAATTAAAGAAACGACAATAAAAGTTTATTCTTAATTAATCTTTACAATAATTTTTATATCTATCTGATTCTGACAGTTATTTTTTCCTATCGGATCTCTTTTGTTTAATTCTGTGCGACGCATGCGACATCTGTGGTAGAACTGTTTTATAATATGTAGGTACTTTTTGTAAGTACTTAATAAAATGTATAGGTAGGTACCTAGTTATTTTATTACATATATATATATATATATATATATATATATATATATATATATATATATATATATATATATATATATATATATATATATATATATATATATAAATATATATATACATATATATATATATATATATATATATATATATATATATATACACATATATACATATATATATATATATATATATATATATATATATATATATATATATATATATATATATATATATATATATATATATATATATATATATATAAATATGATATATTAATTAATTAACACTCGTGGAATGATTAACTCAAGGAAAAAACCAACATAATAATTTTTACTATAAAAAGCTTCTTAAAAAATATATCACATTTAGCTATCTTTTGTATTTTTTTATAAAACAATAAATAAAAAGCTTAAGATACTTTAGCAACAAAAAATAAGTGAAATTTTATAAGTGTATATTTTTTTATCTTGCCTCGCAACTATCGTGATTGGGGTATTTGACTGTCATGCATAAGGCCCTTGGTTTATTTCCCGGGAGGTTGAAATAAATTATAGTGACTTTTTACAGTTAATTATTAATTTATTACAAGTTTTACCTCCGTATTGCTGTGGTTTAGTCTGGTTAAACGGAAAATAAAAATAGAGAAAGCACATATACGAGTATCTTATATGTTTAATTTCATAATGTTTGAGAAACAATTAAAACATTGAAAATACATTAAATAACGAGGCAATCGAAAGCATGTTGTGTCAAAATTTGAAAGCAATTGGTGAATAACTTTAGGAGATTTGAGACTTTGAGCAAACCAACATTTATATTTTATTTATATAGATTACTCCGGACTAGCAGTTAAAGCACTTTGCCTTCATGAAATTAATAATACCGCTTATACTTGTGCCTTATGCACTATTGCGTGCGGTAGGTTCAAAGTGCGGAGCAAAGGGTGCGGATAAGAGTTAAAAGAAAAATATTTTTACATGATATTTTTTCTACAACGATTCTTTTGAGTATTATGTAATATTTAAATAAGGGAAAATGTATTTCAATAAAATATGAAGTTTTATAATAAATGAAATCTGTGATAAAATACAGTGTTTAAATGAATTTACTGAGTATTTTAATTAAATGCCCTTACACATCATCAGAAAAAACATTATAATACATAGATTTTGCGGACGAATGCATTTGTCTGGTCAATAATATGAGTTTTTGTTTAACACTTCTGAAACGCTTGAAACACATACATCTGTCCTAAAAATCTTAACTGGCATCATGTCACTCCTTTCTTTTGTGGATCCTCTCCCTTTCCCCATCAATTGCTTATTAAATTTTATATCCTACGCCTTAATAGATTTTACACCAACTTATAGTTACGAAACAATTTTGATATATTTAATATACTTTTAATATTTTAATTAAATTAAACACTTGAATAATCCACTGAATTGAGTTTTATTTTTATTTACGACTAGTTTCGAAAACGACAATTGTTTTCATCTTCTGGTACAAATTAAAACTAATAGTAATCAGTTTTAATTTGTACCAGAAGATGAAAACAATTGTCGTTTTCGAAACTAGTCGTAAATAAAAATAAAACTCAATTCAGTGGATTATTTAAGCGTTTAATTTAATTAAAATAATCATGTCATTCCACAAAGTTAATGTCGAATCAATAACTAATATACTTTTAAAATATTTATTTGATATGTATATTATACACAAACATTTAATGATGGTTTTTTTGGCATTTTATAATACAATATATATTGAAAAAGATCCCACAGAGACATGGCCTATGTGTGGATATTTATTTTATTTTAAGTTTTTAAAGGGTACTGAAAGAATTAAAAAGATATCAAAATATAAATAAATAAAGGTGCTAATCTTAAACACAAATATTAGCGAGTGTTTTTGCCTAGATTTTTCACTCATGAATTACATGAAATTATAGTAACTTTAAACATAAAGAGTAAATCCACTCACAAGTAGGCATAGGCTATGGAACTTATAAAGTTGAAGCCTGAGTAGGGACATGATAAACGGTGTTGCATAAGACGTAGCTAGATTTCAGAGTCACTTGGACGTTAGGTAATTTAAAAAATAAAAACACAAATATTTGTTTTAAACGCAAAACTGAAAACCAAGAAATAAAAATGAAATAAAATTAACAATAATTGTACCAAATATTATATTATTATTAATTTATTAGCAGAAGCTAATAAATTTCAATATTCATAGTGCCGGGTATCCCGAGACACCACATACGAGGGATTGTCATGGTGAAATATAATACTACGATACGTGTTTCATTTATTTTGAATAATAAGCACTTATTATTATGAAATTATATAAATTGATAATTAACCACAGTCGTAATGAAAAGAGGATGGTCCTATTTATGGCGAAGAATGCGCGATAATTCTGATAAGAGTATCATCACATTAAATGTCAATTACCAAGCCATATATGCACACAATCGAATAGTAATAATACATTAAAGCAGGCGTGTACAGAGAAAATATCGTCGGTTATTGAAATCTTATACATTTAAGGTAATATTATGTAATACAATAATAAAAATTAGGAGTGCTTACGTATATTTAGTGCTCGTATACGTAGGCACTCTCCATTATTACGCTATTCACTATACTGTGCGACAAAACAGTAGACTTCGTTAAGTCGCATTCATTCCACCGAAGACCACCGGAGAGGTCACTTGCCTGCTAACGCCCATTTTTTTAAAAAGAATGTCAATTGAATATTTTTTTTGTTTTTAAGAATATATATAAATAAAAAATATTTTTATAACTCTTTCAATAACCCTTTTCTTTTCAAAATCATATGATTATTTCGAAGAAAAACTTATTTTTCCAATGTAACAGCGGTATTTTAAGAAAAAAATCGATTACGTAAAATGTTACCTTGATTTGGAGAAAATTAATTTGGGACTTAACGAATGCTGGGCCTTAAATCTAAAACATTTGTACTTGGTTCACATTTTGGATGTGTCCAAATCCTTGTTCACAAATATGGGTTTCTCCACTCACGGGTTACTTTTTACATTTCATACCTAAGGATCTTGCATACATTTACTCAAATCAACCATAGATACTGCCGCAAACTCGCTCATGAAGCAAGCAAGCAAGCAAGATATATATATACCGTAAAGTGGGTTTATTTTGCACCATGGGTGATACTTTGCACCACCTTCTGTAAAGAAATTGTAGAGCTGGTCATCTCTGATACATGTCATTTTTCATTCTACTTTCTATTGTTTCTGATAGATGACACTTCAATCTACTTTTTAGTTTACAGAAGTAACAATCGGTCGCTATTGCTTCAATGCGTTTTTCCTGTCCGAACGTAAAGAAAGTTTTCTGTCTGAAAATTGTCTCCGAAAAAATCCAGTGGAATCAGTATACTGAAACTAGTTACAACAAGTGAGTGGTCTCTAAATCGTAGGTAGATAGGCCCTGCTTTTCTCAAATCCTATATTTTTTAGTTACGTTGTCAAGTTTGTGTAAAAATAATATTTTTTTAAGAACTGACTTGTATTGACCACATTTGGGGTAACATTGCACCAAGTGCAAAGTATCCACAAAAGGCCATAGTTAATTAATTTGATGAAAAGTCTTAAAACGGCTAATACAACTTGACATGTTTGCTAAATATCTATTATTGGTTTTGTGTACTTACTTAATTCCTGATGGTATATTTTTTTCAAAAATGTCAAGAACACACAAACAGCGGCCTTATGCCAGACGATACTGCGATTTTACACCAAAGAGAGTGGAGCAGTGTTTGGAGGCCATTTGAAATGGTACAATCAGTCAAAGAAAGGCTGAAGAAATTTTCAAAATCCCCAGAAGGACGATTAACTATAAGCTCAAAGGTCAGCACACAAAACCTGTGGGAAAACCTCCGATATGTGACAAGGGCGAAGAGCAATCCTTTGTAAACTGCATAGTAGACATGAGTGAGTACGGTTTCCCGGTGAGTGCTTTTGACATTCGCTACATTCTAAAAGCCTATTTGGATAGATTTGGCAGAAGAGTACGAATATTAAAGAACAACGTACCAGGCTCTGAATGGATAAGATCATTTTTGCAAAGACATAAAACCTTGACTGTTGCTAAAACTAGTCAGTTTTAATCGGTTGCCATTAAAAGCGTATGACGATGACGTGCGCCAGAGAGTTTTCAACAGTTTTTGGAAGAAAACAGATTCAACCCAAAGAATTCAGTCTTAAAACGCAGGAAAACGATACCGATAGAACCAGGTAAGAGCATTGCTCACGATCCAAATGTCGAAATGAACGTTGACGAGACACAAATGCTACCTGAACCAACTACATCAATGATCCCACCTTCCGCATCGAAACTTCCAGCATATCTAGCATTAACTGATTATAGTTCACACGGAAGCTTTGAGGAAGAGGGAAAAGAACAAAAACGATGACTGAAACCAGTTATCGTATTTGTTCTTCCGTTTCATTAGGACCAGTAAAAAAGAAGGTGGGAAAATATGTCGTATTTCATTATGAAGGAGAAAAATTTCCGGGACAGATTTTGGAAATAAAGAAAGACAGAGCTGTTAAATCCATGCAGGAGAGTCTCAAATCGTGGAAGTGGCCGACGAAGGATGACTTTCTTCAATATTCTTGGAAGGATGTAGCGGGTTCCATAAAAGAACCGAAAATGCAATCCAAAAGAGGTTTCTTTACCGTCCCGGAACTTGACCATATTTAGACCTAATTTTATTTTAATTCCTATTACCTATGTAGTACGATATGTTTTAATATCCACCTTTTATTTTATATAATTTTAAACCTTCAGTATTGAAAAAAAAAAATTTTTGTTAGATTTTTCAATATATTTTTTTTTAAATTTCTATCAAGTGTCTTATTTTTCCATAATTATACAATATTTTAATCTGCATTTAGTGAACTGTGAGCCAAAACCCTTCATAAGGTGCAACAAAACTTGTAGGATAGCCTTTACTTTGCATAAATTTGGATTCTAGTACGAAAAGTGTAGAGAAAATATCATGGTGCAAAGTTGTACTTTACCCCGGGATACTTTGCACCAAAATATAAATATAAAAAAAAAATACAGGCAAAATAGATAAAAATTTAAAAACGTATCAGACATGTTACAGGTATATGTGTTATTACATTGCAATAGTTGAAACCTCAGAAAAAGTAAAAAACCTGATCTGAATAGACAATTTTTTGAAAAAATGCAGTATTTTGGTGCAATGTATACCCACTTTACGGTATATATATATATATATATATAAATATATATATATATAAATATATATATATATATATATATATATATATATATATATATATATATATATATATATATATATATATATATATACATATATATATATATATATATATATATATATTTATATAAACATAAGGTAAATAAATATTTTTGAATGACAAAAACCCCATCCCATTCATGTCATGTCAAAATTTCTCGGTAAAACCAATTAACAGCTGTGTTTTGCATGTACAATAATTTGATTGAACTTACTTTATAGAGGGATTGTAAATAAAACAACGAAATACTGCATTGATAATTTTCACACCTTAACACAAATTGAATTATTTTTCTTGCTAATAATAAAATGTTTACAGAATAAGGTATTTTCACTCAAGTTTACCAGTTTCATTAAATTTTAAAACACCTTAGTAAACTTGCATGGTTATCGAGATATTATAATTTTTTTATTAAAGACTACACGCCAGTTTATTTTTTATATGTATAATATATACATATATACAAACAAAGTACTAGAAATAAGTATAAAATAAGACTCAAAATTGTATAATGTATAAGAGATGCCTGAATGTATGAATGAATTTATATTTTTAAATTGTTTTCTTTACTGTAAGAAGATGTACATTAGGTGTAAAAAACAGTTTGTATTAAATGTAATATAAGCTTACTAAAGAAATATAAATATTATAAAACTTTATTTTAATTTTTATATATTTCATTAAAAAAAGTTCTAATTAAGTCTTTTTTTACTTCAATTAAAACATAATAAAATAATAAAATGAAAAAAAGAAAATACGCCATTTAACAAACCGAGTTTTTTAATAAGAGTCGTCGTGATTTTTGTAAATTTTACAAAAAATGAGTTCTGTAAAATTCAATGATTGTTTTGATTTAACTATGGTATCTTGAGATAAAAATTCAAATTTCTACAATTCTTCAATATTAACTGCAATAAATTATTTTATAAGCTTTAAAGTTAACAAAAGTTGATAACGATTGTGTATTTATTTTATTGGGACAGAAAAATCCAATATAACCTGTTCAACATAAATAATATTTTATATAAAGTATTGGTACTAAACTGTTATTGAAAAACCCAATTGATTAAACATTTCTTTTTTGCGGTTCGTCTCAAGTTTCCTTAATTATTTTGAACAATTGCGTATGGTGATGTTAGCCGCAAGCTTGAAATCAGTTTAAAAATTACAGTGTCGTGATATTGTACTGTTGGAACACCTATATAACGCATTTTGTGTGAATATGGGCCGATTCGATACTAAAAGTATAAGGGAAAACAATCAAGCAAAAAGTGTACTGTAGATTTTAATTTGACTTAAAAAATTATACAATTGAGAAGTTTAAATTTCACGTAGGTGTACTAATTTAGTATTATCCTCTAGAAATTAGTTATTGTAAAGCACCCTTAAGGTGATTTCTAACTAAAACGGCGCCAAATAAATTGTCTAAAAAATAAAAATAGGATCATAATTTATTGCACAATTTATATATCACCATTTTCGCAAGGAATTATCTTGAATAGCGCTTTACAATTTACAAACGAATTAATAAATGAAAATATGATAAATTTGCATTTTTTTTTAATTTCAGAGCATTGAATCGAGGTCTCAATATTAAAATTCTATGTGAAAGATCTAATAATGCAAGTTGATTTTCTCGGCACGAAAAATGACCTGACTGAATTGATGATTCCGCTGCTATTCGTTGGATTTGGTTTTGCCTACAGAAAAATAGAGAACCCGACGCACAAAAAATGGATCGGAACCTTTGTCGGACTTCTGATGTCGGGAATATTCTTCGGACGAATTGTTTGGCATTTTGTTTTGGTTGGAGTAATAAGCATTTATGTGATCGTCGCAGTGGGACCAAGGTAAGCGAATCGGATTTTTTCTACGTACCCACCTAACTTTCTGAGTATCCGTGTTTCCTGTGAGCATTTCTGACACCATTTGGCTTAGTATTTTTTTAGGCCACCTTAAATTTGTACGTGTTTATATTGTTGTATTGATATTTAAAAATAATAATAGGTTTTATGCGCTTAATTATAATGTTTTAAATGTAGAGAAGAATATACAGGTGGGGCGTGGTCACTTCCTAATATTAAAAAAATCAAATCACAAAAAGTATATATCAGTATCGATTTGACTATTATTTCTGTATACAGGGGCAAATTAATTTTTTTTTATTTGGTTTTAAAAACGGTATCTCGAAGGCTGCCACCATTCTTGTCAATGCGCTGAGATGCGAATTTTGACATTTCTTCAAGTTTTTCCAGCATATCAGCCTATGTCGGCAATTGCAGCATGTATATTCTCCTTCAGCTAACCATGGATCTTTGGACGATTCGTGTAAACCGATGTTTGAAGAAAGCCAAAAGAACCAAATTAAGTCCCTCTCCAATCATACGATTTAGTCTCTTCTTGGCGAGTAAAATGTAAAACAGTTTTCTTTTTCAGAAAATGTCATTTGGCTGCCTTCGCCATAATGTTTCTTTACATCACAATTTTCCGATTAATATACTTAAGGGAGAAACCAAACAGTTTACAGAATGTTTCATTGATGACGATGACATTTAAAATTGTCGGTGTGGCTTTTGAAATCAACGCTTCTGAAAAGGCCAAACAAAACTTCGTCAGCAGTAGGGGAAGAAATAAACAAAACTTAACAGACGTGAAATTTGGAGATTTGTTTCATTATTCATTTTCGTATTTAGGTCTACTTACAGGTAAGATTTAAACAATTTAATATCAATCTATTGTTACCCCGAGTGCGTACATATGTACGCACTCGGGTTTAGTTTTTAGATAAATTAATAATTAATTTACTCGACAATGAAGATGGCGGTATAATAAATATCATATTGGGTGAGTAAGCCAAATATGTCATGTACGCATTATGGTTTGATTCTTAGATCACTTGATCATAAATCTACTAAAAGGGAGATAGTTTTTAAGATATTCATTTGAACAAAATACTTACTGTCACCTTATTGAAGGATACCATAGTTTTTATTTATTTTTAATCATATTTGATTGTCACGTACGTCTGCTATTAATAATTAATTAAAAGATCTATCCACTTACATGATTCACTAACAAGTAACTCTTATAAACTCAGTTTCGTTTTTAAATGACTTTGTGGATAATTAAAGCAGGTTGTACAACTTTATGCATACTAATAAATGTTTTTTTGACTATGTGTTACGTTTTGCTTGATGTTTTTCTGTGTTTAGGATTTTGTACGTTTCCATAAGTTGTAATTTGTGTGCTTTGCTGGGAGGTGCTTTCTTGTGTTTTATGAAAGTAATTTTTGAAAGGATTATTTTAGCATATAGTTGTTTACATATGCATTTTCCTTCTTAAAATAATCGTTATTTTGTTTTATTTGCAGGTCCTTATTTTCGTTATCAAGTGTACGACGACTTCATACATTTACCATTTTGCAGAAATGTTAACAATTTCGGATTCGTCTCATGGAAACTCCTTCAATTATTTGTATTCGCGGTACTTTACGTGTTTTTGCAGAGCTACTGGCCACTCGAGGTAACCTCGAATAATTATGCGTTTACAAAATAATAATTACTTTGATAAAATACAATGATAAAATAATAATTTGATTCCCCGAAATGGATCTTGAAGCATAATATTTTGCTGTTGTGTAATTTACGAAAAAAAAACTGAAAAAGACTGAAAACTGAAAAAAAAACAACCTAAGGTAAATTACTTAATAAATTAATGTCAAATCCATTTCAAATTAGTTTTTAAGTAGAAAAGACGATAAAGTAAAGTACGTTTCCACATATAAAATAAGTATCTTTTAAGTTAAAAGTAAAGTGTGTTTCTAACTAGTAAGTTTCTAAAATAATGCTATTCTTTATGGTTTATCTAATTGTTAAACATATATTATTTTCAGCTTATGTTGAAATTATACAAAATTCGAGATAGCGGTTGATGCATTACTAAGATGATGTTTCATATTATTTTTTTGACATCTCATCAAAGATGAAGAAGAATATGGAAGTCTGGGCATTTACGGGGCTGACGTAATGCCCAGACTTCCATATTCTTCTTCATCTTTGATGAGATGTCAAAAAAATAATATGAAAAATAACTACTATAATTGAAGATAATCAAGTATTTGGACACACTCAAAATGTTGTAATATGATGTTTTGCTGAAATGATAGATCTTTCACATATTTAAATAATAATAATGTTTTTAATTTTTTTTATTATTTCAGTATGTTTTAGAAAAGAATTTTACTACTCGAAGTTTGTTATACAAATGCGTATTCGCTGTTTTACAATGGCATCGCTTCAAGTACTTCGTTTGCCTAGGATTTTCAATATCTGAATGCATTTGTGGTGCAGCAGGACTTGGTGCATACCCTACGTCTGGAAATAATACTACTTCATATGGACCTTCAGAGAACGAAGAATCACTGCGGGAAATGTACGTTTATAAATTCTGGTATTACGGAATGGCGTTTTAAATCCCTTCACACCTGAGTTGATTCCCTGGTATAGAAAATCATAAGTCACTTTATCTGCGGTTGCCAGGTTGCAATTCTGAAAATGGCGGGTCAGTGAAATATGTATCCATCCATAAGAATTGTGAATTTGGCGACATTACAGAAAGGTCGCTTTACTTTTAGGTGCCACGATTGATTTTCAGAAAAAATAATTAAAACATGCGATGGCATAACATATGACAGATAGACTGATTGGTGTGCGACCGAAAACCGACAATAGGGTATTATCACTCGGGAGGAGTATCTCATTTAACATACTCAACCTATGAAGGATTGTGTAAGACTCGTTTTCTGTTTTAAACAGCCGATTTAATCAATATTCATTCATCATTTTTTGTTCTTGCAAAATTCGCCTTCATAAAAACGTTGTTTTCGTAAGTTGGTAATGAATGACGTCACAGAAACGAATCCACACTTTTACTATTATAGCTCAATAAAGCAGATACATAAAGGGATACGCCCTATAACACACCCGATGACGTAAGATTTGATGACGTATAGCGGTGTCCGTTTTTCGTTTTACTAAAATATCTAAGTTTAAACCTTCATATCTCTCTTACTTCTCTAAAGATTTCAATAAGAATGTTACCGATAGTCTTGTGATTTTTCATATTAATTTATTAGCCAATAATAACACATCATGATAATGATCCATTCATGGCTGACGGAAAACACTTACGACTTATGACAGTACAAAAAAATGGAGATCAAACGGAACTAAAAAAAATATGTAAATTTCTTCAAAATTTTCAGGTCTGAGGAAAAGGCTGAAAAAATGAATTACGATTTTAAGACGATAAAAACTATTGATATAATTGAATACGACAAATCCTTTACTTTGGCCCACTCATTCAGGTTGTGGAATATATCTATTCAATATTGGTTGGCCATGTATATCTATAAGAACTTGTCAAGGAAAATTTATACTAAAGCGCAAAGGTAGGTGCTCTGTGATGTTTTTGTATTAAGTCAGTTACTGACGCCAGTACTGGCGCGGAGAACACTGTTTACACATAGTCAACACTGGTTTTTATTTCAAGGTGCCCACACGCTATAAAGTCATTGAGGAATAATGAGTACTCGACAATTTTTTCTTCCATAAAATTTTGCCGTTTTCGATAATTCTATTTTTCCTCATTGACTTTGAAAGCGTGTGGGCACCGTGAAATAAAAATCAGTGATGACCATGCGTAAACAGTGTAAATCAGTTCTCAGCGCCAGTAATTTTCGCCTTTTTGTAAATATAGTAGTAGGGTAGACGCTTGACTGCGAAACTGGCGTCGCGGGTTCGATGCCCGCCAATTCAAAATGAATTCAAGAAATATTTATTTTCAATTGGTCTGAATGTTTGTGATGTATTTTTCACATTTACCTTCCCTAACTTTAATATCCTACCTGCAGACAATCATCTAAAATGGGCGCTTTGTGGGCTATTCCTCTAAAAAAAGTAAATCATTCGGTAGAGCCTAAACTAGTCTGAAGAATAACCAATTTCAATAAAACTATTAATGATTGTCAATACATTAATGCATTGTACTATTTTTTTCCAGAACATTTATAACAATAATGATTTGTGGAATTTGGCATAATGTGGAGATCGGAACTGCAATTTCCGTTTTGATGGTATCATTCTACCTCCATATAGAAGTCACATATTTGGAAATATTAGAGAACATCAAAAGCAATCGTGTGAGTAACACAATTTTATAAATGTTGTATTTAAAATGTGCCTAAATGCTCATATATGGGTATTTCACTTCAAATTGGACGTTTTGTAAACCAAATTGGTCGCCTTACAAATCAAATTCGACGTTATATTGGATTTTATAAAAAACTTTAGAGTTAAAAATATAAATTTATATTGATATTAGTACTACATATACCATCAGAGTGAATACATCTTTTATTCTTCAGACTAGCAAGTATGTTAGTCGTAAAGTTGGCAAGCCTGTGTGGCGCGCTGTCATAGTCTGCGCGCAATGTGTACTGAAATTTTCAGACAAGATTTTCAACACTACTTTGAATCATGAGTTCTACATTGAATGCTTTTTATTTTTTATATTTTATAAAAAAAATACAATATAATGTCCAATTTATTTTGTAAAACGTCCAATTCTTGCAAGGCGTCCAATTTGGTTTGTAAAAGGTCCAATTGAAGTGAAAATTATATTTTTTTAACTTCTTTGGAAATGCTCTTCTTTAAAAACCAGATTTTTCAGATCTGAAATCTGATATTCATGAAAATATTAGTTACCATGCCCGTAAAATGGGTAATATATCATAATTAACAATAATAATAAAGTTTCTGTTTGTTTTTCAGATGAAAAAAATAATGAGAGCGGGAATGTGGATAGCAAAATTTTTCCTTTACCCTTTGTTTTTAATGCCATTTCAACTTGAAAAATTATCTAATTTAACTTTTTATTTTTCCTCAATTTATTACTTACCAATTATAATTTTGTTTTGGTTACATTTCTCAGGGATTTGTATATTAAAACAGATTAAATAATCTCATTGATTGATTCAGCAGTACTTTTTCCGTTAGTTTTAATATTATAAAATTTTACTTGATAGTGGTAAATATCACTACTTCTTAAATCTGTTGTGACATGTGTTTCGATGCATTCAGCATTATTAACACCACATATCGCTCACTCCTTTCAAGAACGTCATAAATCAAAATTTGTCAATTTTCAGTTGTGCATGCTTTCGAAATGCCCAGAAAATGTACTATATCCCAGCAAAAGAGGCATATTTTTAACTTTATATTTACGCGCTACAGGGCAGAAAGTGTTGTTTTTGCATTTTGAAGAAAAGGTATTGTTTAATTATTTTTTTAAATATACTAAATATTCTTTAAATGGAGAAAAAACCTTCAGGTTTTACCTAAAAAGATCTGTTGCACGGTAAAAAGTTCAATAAGTGGCTTGATATTTATTTTTAATATATTGTATTTAATTTTTTTAAACTTTAAAAATGTTCTAAAAAATCAAGTTTTTTGATTTATGACGTTCTTGAAAGGAGTGTGCGATATGTGCACACGTATATTAAGTGAACGCGGGACGTTAAATGATGAAGGCATAACTCTAAAATTTATATTACGGTTTACAAACAGTGTTTGATATATTTTAAAAAAAGTTTAAAAACAGAAATATATTGTAGTATACTTATATGTTTTTATTATTTTCAAATATACTTCAATTTCATACTACATATTTCTGTGAGACTAAGTGGCTCATTATTAGAAATAGCTATCAAACTGTGGTAGAGTGGGTCGAATCCAGAAACTGACTCAAGGAGTCCACTACACTAACCACGGGACCACAACCCGACACCCATGATTACACATAATGATGCAGAATGCATCGAAACACGTCATAATAGATTTTTTTTAAATTAAATAAAAAATAGATTAAAAAACTCTATCAAATAATGTCAGGGACAGTTCACAATATCAAAAAATATGCATATTATAAGTAAATTTATATAGGTACATAATATCAAACGGGTTCAGATATAGGGCGTAACCCTCAATATTTGAATGATTGCTTTATTTGATTTAGGTTCTATTAAATAACTATTAAATATATGGCTGGATTAAAAAAAAACCAACATCATAACTGCCATGTCTTGCCTAGAGACAGTTTTTTTTAATACTTTCTGTTGAGGCTAAATTAAAAATAATGTTATTTTACACCGGTCAAGGAAAAAATGGGTTCATAATATCATTTGCAGTTAATTTTAATTCACACTTGGACTTAACACTGAGTGTAATGTGTGTCGTTGTCATACTTGTTAAGAGTTAAGTGATTTTACTTTTATAATCATCCATTTTTGTAAACTTTATAATAATTCATAGTATCTTCTTGCAAACCCTAGTGTAAGTCGCAAAGGGAGTACCTCTATAAGGATTGTACGTCTTCTTACAAGGTAAAGAATATTTTTGTATTATTATGTACTTTGTAAAAAACATTTGACCTCAATAGACTTGTCTTGTACACATTAGGAGTTAGACGTGGGAGTTTTAATTATGAAATAAAATAAAATATTTTATTTATAAAAGAGTTCTTTAAATAAGTCTTCACTTAATTCGGTTTTAATTGTTAATCACATAAATAAGTTATCAGGTATTTCTAGTTCCTGATACACATATGGTAGTCGTACAGGAGAAAGTGACCAACTAACAAAACGTAAAATGTTCAGGAGGGTCATTTAAATCATTTTTGCTTGGCAAGAAAATAAACATCAATGCAGTTAGTCATTTTTAACAAGTCAATACATTATACTTCCATGTTTAAAATCCTTTGGGATTTTTTTAGGGCAGGGCTGCTTAAGCTAGTAAGGTAGTCAATGATCACGTTTTTGTATAAAATGCACTTGGTCGCTTTCTCCTATATGACTGATATTTAACAATTTGACACCAAAAATATAAACATAAAAGAAATATGTACCAGGAGAAAGTAATGAGATTCTGATCGGGTAGCCGAATAATTATCAGTTACCCATTAGCCACGTCTCTATTAGAAGTGTATAAGTACAAGAGCCAGTATGCAACCCAGAGTACCTTAGCCGTTACATATACATACATTCTTATGTTTCCACCTACTATTCCATTTATATTCTGAAGACATGTTCCTATATTATATGTCATTATAAGAAAAAAATAGAGGGGACATAAAAGATACTGTAGGAGAGAAAAATGAGAATAGCCGCAATGGCTAGGGCATTTGGGGTTGCACACCTGTACTCGTACCAGCTTGTATAAGCTAGACATTGCTTATATGTATAAAGTTGCCGGTTCCATAGTGTCGTGGTCAGTGCGTTTGGCTACCGTACTGCAAGACTCGGCTCGATTTTCAACGTGGTCAGAATAATTACGAGTGATTTTTCACATAAAATTTATTTAATATTACCCTGGACTGGTACCTGAAGCGCAAATTGGATCACCTTGCCTTCACGTAATTAACAATCTAGATAACACTGCATCGATGAGATGCAGTGCCCTGTGCTCCATTCTGTGCAGATAACGGTCAGGAGAAAAGAAATAATATGTACATACAAAGAATACTTATAAATATAACAGCCAGCTACTTATATTATGTAAACTTTATAAAATAAAACTTGAAATTTGTTTTTAACAATTTTTTTAACTTTATTGATACTTATATTACTTTTCGGATTTATACTCGGTGAAAACCAAATGCCGCCTATACAATGCCTGCATTGCTCCTGTTCTCTTATACGGCTGTGAAACATGGCACCTTACAAGGGCCCAGAGCAGCCGTGTACTAAGCTTTGAGAAAAGGTGTTTGCGGAGAATCTTAGGCGTGCGGTGGTTTGACTTTGTGAGGAATGAAGAGGGGTAGGACGCAGCAAATCTTGGTCACAACTGTCGTCAAGAAAAGGCGATTCAGTTGGCTTGGCCATGTACTCCGCATGCCTCCTGAGAGCCTTAATCAAGCTTGCCTCTTTTACAAGGCATCAGGTTCGCGCCGCCCAGGACGACCACTGCTGACAATTCGTCGGCAGTTCTCGTCAGAACTTCGGGACGCGGATCTGACTTGGGAGGATGCAAGGGAGCTGGCAGCCGACAGAAAAGCCTGGAGACAGTTTGTGGACTCCATATGCTCCACCTAGGGAGCGGATATGGTTATTTGATTAATTATTGATACTTTCTCCAACTGGTTTTGACAAGAACCTTGTCATTATCAGGGTTAAACATGTACATGTACATGTTTAACCCCAATGATGACAAGGTTCTAGTCGAAACCGGTTGGAGAAAAGTACCAATATAATAGTGGTGAAAAACAATGTTCTTGTTTTATTTTTAACAATTTTTAAAATGTGTCACAAAGCGTCTGCGAAAAACATTAAAGATAAACTTATATTATGAATTTGTGTTATAAAAATACTGATTTTCTATTTTCTATTAAGTATAATAAAAGGGTTTTTAATCTTACTTTACAGACACAATACAGCTATAAAACTAGAAGTGAATTGTGCTCATATTGGTGTGTAGCGAAATAGAGATAATGGAAGACATACCCAACAGTCATGCTTCCTCACAACATGTAACCTTTTTGGTGAGCGTGCTAATGACAGCTAGATTTGGTTTTCTTCTGAGGCACATAGCCCGACCCTCCATCAGGAAGTGGAGTTGCTCCATCTTCGGATTACTAATGATCTGTTTTTTCACACAAACTCGAGCAATGTGTTTAATAATATCACAAATGCTGTTCATTCTGTTGATTCGACTCTCCGGACCAAAGTAAGTAAAAATAATATAGTGTATTTACATACAAATTACTATTAAAACTCATCATATCCTATTTATTGTAACTGCAGACAGTTGGTAGAATTCCATATTGAATTGTTGGGTAATATATCCAAAATAAAACAAGGTTTTTGTTGGATTGAATTCTAAATTTATTTATGTATATCTTAATACGTGAAGCGTTTCGTCTTCTTAGGACATTATCAATGCAGTGTTTGATAATGTCCTAGAAGACGAAACCCGTTACGTATTAAGATATACATAAATAAATGTAGAATTCAATCCAACGAAAATCTTGTTTTATTTTGGATATATTACCCAACAAAATCCAACGAAAACCTTGTTTTATTTTGGATATATTACCCAACAACTCATCATATCCATTGAAAATAAGTTTTGTTAGTGAATAACTTGATCTTGATGATTCATTCATATAAATTGATTTAACCGGATCCCAATTTGCATTCATCTTCTTCATGGGGATGACCATGAATGGTTTGTTGTTAATCCAGGCCCCAGGTTTGATTCCCATAAGTCAAAATAAGAATTAATAATTATTTATTAAATATTACCCTGGACTCGTACCTGAAGCTCAGGAGTGATCACTTTGTTTTTATGTAAGTAATGATCAAGATAACACTGTGTCATACGATGCGGTATTCTATGCACCATTGGGTGCGGGTGAGGGTTATAATAAGATTAAGAAAAATAAAAGAAAAATGGTTAACATTTCAATGGATTTTCTGAGTATATAATAAGAAATAATTGAATATTTTTGCAATATTTAAAATTTTAAGCATTTTAACAGTTTATAAGTTTTTTATCTTTTATTTTAGACACTGTCATAAAGTTGCATTTGTCGCGTCGTTTGGTTTTTTGACATGTTACCGACTGTATTACCATTCCGCGGGAATTGTTATACCATACGTTGTAAACTCGGTCCAGTTGTTGCAAACAATGATATTGGTGGGAATTAGCTTTGAAATCAATTCAAGTTATAAGAAGAGCGTATCTGATGATGGACAAGTGGAAGATTTAGGCAATGAAGATGACTTGTTGAAATTAGGATATTGGGACATATTTCACTATAACTTCTCATACAGTGCAGTTCTTACAGGTAAATAGAAAGTAAATTAATGAATTTTAATCTCTATTTAAAATAACTATAAAAGTAAAGATGAAACAACTAAATGAGTCAAACACAATATAGGACTAGTTAATTTTTAAAAAAATGTAGTGATTATTTAACATTTTTAATATGTTTTTAGTATGTAACATCCCTCTAGTAGTTCCTTTAGCATTCAAAATATGTCAGTAACCGAGTGATTATTCAAATAAAGCAGTCATACATTTACAGTAAAAGCTTAAAAATTTAAAATTGTAGAGAGAAAAAAAACACTCATTTTACATGTAAAAAAGAAATTTTTATTTGTAAACAATATTTTGTTAATATAATAATGTTAATTATAAACAAAAGCAGTGGCTGAAATCGAAAAGCCGCCTCCATAGTGTAGTGGTTCCTGCATTTAGCTACCATGCCAGAGGCCCCAGGTGTATTCCCGTTGGGATTACAATAAATATGAGTGTTGTCATTCTAATATTTGTTTCATATTAGTCCAGACTGGTAATCGAAGCATTAGACTGATCTCCTTGCCTTAATATATTTAACAATCAACTAAACTTTGCATCAATTGAAGCAGTAGTTAGGTTAGGTTAGGTTAACAATCAACTTAACTTTGCATCAATATGAAGCAGTACCCTATGCATGCGGGTGAGGGTTAGGAGAGTAAGAAAAAGAAATGTAAAAAAATTACGGAATAATTTCTTTCTGCTCTTTTTTGTTTATCAAAATATTTTTTGAATTGTAGCGAAATAAAAATTAATGAACCTTTACTGTTTTCATAGCATAATCTAATAATCGATCAACAATGGTCGATATTCGGTCAGTTACCAATTATCTTCGGTTACTGTTAAAAACTCAAGGTTGCCTATAATTTAATTGAAAGGTTATGATTACTTTTACTCATACACTTGGTATATTAGATACTACACATTATGAATGTAATTATGTATTAAATAAATCAATATTTCTTTTAAGGTCCATACGTGAGGTATCAGGTATACAGTGATTTCATCAATTTGCCATTTTCAAGAGCAGTAAAGAGAGCCAAAATCACTTACAAATATGCATTTATCTCAGTTCCATGTTATTTCATTAGTTTTTTAATCATGAATGACATTTGGCCACTGGAGGTAAGATTATATCATATTATGTATTCATATTAGCAAAATAATATTTTTGGGGAAGTTTGTACAAACTTGAATGTGTCAGAATGGAAGAAGCATATTTGCAAAAAAAGTGCATGGCAACATGCGAATATCAAACTCTGCGGTAAGAGTTTATACACAGACCAATAAAGAGTGTAAGTTTTGCAGTAGTGATGAAATGATGTCAAATAATTGATTGTTTTTGCTCCATCAAAATTCAGTTTAATCCTATATATAATTTCCATTTTTTATTTACTAAATGCAATAAGAGTACCAATTATATTCTCAATATTATTCATATTTAAAGCATTTACTTTGTGGTTAGTAATTTTTACTAATTTTTTTACAAAAATGTTAATAATATTAGTATATAACCACTCACCGAGATTTTTATGTCTACTGGTTTCGAGACATACCCGTCTCTTTGTCAGAACACTCACTACCACAGCATGCATACGACACTACCTTTCATCACCATAGCACCATTTACACACACTCAAAACTACACAAAATGTCTAACACATGCGATTTTTGGTTAACCCGAAGACCAACGTGGCCTATAGGTTTCAGCACAGACATGCGAGCCGAGGTTAAAACATGCACTAGAATTAAACATATTAATGAATCAACTTATATACTCATAGGATGAAAGGAGGGGGCTGGTTTCGAATTGGATACTGAGTACCAATTGTACCAATTGTCACAAAAACTTAAATCAATTCTGATACCAAAAAAAGTGATGCAGTGGAAACTTTGAATAACAAATTCAACAGAACGCTCCCAAATATCTCTATTTCTTAGGTTATCATGATCTCCAACTGTAATTTTTTTTATGTAATTGATTTTGTATCAACTGTCGACACAACAATATAATTACTCAATGCTTTCAGCATCACAAAATAATATATGTTTGTTATAAATATACTCAAAAAGTTCTTGATTACAATGGTTTTAGTACTGTTTCACGGATGAATTCGCAGATCGGAATATATTATACAAGAATTTGTATGGAATCATTCAATGGACCAGGTTCCGGCTGTTTATGTATGGTGGATTTAGTATGGTAGCTGCTTTTGGAGTTACAGCGGGACTCGGAGCATATCCGATTCAATATAAAAGCACTACATCATACGGCCCAACAGTGAAGGACAAGAATATGAGAAATATGTAAGAAGTAAATTTTAATTTAACAATTTAGAAGGTAACAACTAAGACAAATAACTTTTTATTATTTTTTTGTCAAATAAATTGGGTACATAAGTAATTGTTTCTTTAGTTTAAAAATTATTTTATTAAATATTTATATATTCCTTTGTGTATAAAACATGATTTTTGAAATGATACACATGTTGCAGAACTTACAATGAAGCCAAAAAAATGGACTATGACTACAAAACCATAAATATCATTGATATATTTGAATTTGAGACACAACCTTCTGTGTTGTCATCCATGAGATATTGGAACAAAGCTAATCAGTACTGGTTAGGTGTTTATATTTACAAAAATATCTCTAAAGAAAGATTCAGTCAAGGAACCAGGTATTACTATAAAACCCTTGTAAATTATATTAGTTACTTTATTAAAAATGCAATTTACTTTTTTTATAAAGGTGATTCGTTATCACATTTTTTCTAGAGTTCTTATAACTTTTCTGGTGAGTGCATTATGGCACGGGATATGTCCAGCTTTATTAATGAGTGTCATTTTCAACATTTATTTAATGATGGCCGAAAAATATTATTTAAGACTACAAAAGTTTATTCCGCATCAGGTAAAAAAAAAACATTCAGAAATATTTAATAAAATTATCAGCACTTAGAAATTTTTAACTTATTTTTTTTTTAATTTTCAGTATTCTTCTTGGTACAAAGTATTCTTATGGCTCACGAGAACATATTTCTTCTCTAACGGAATGATTGGTTTCATGATATTGGATTCCTACAAAACAGTGAATTTTTTTGCAGCTTTGAACTATAGTCCAATATTACTTCTGTTTGCCTATTATCTTGTTGGCTTTGGGGTATTATGGTTTATGAAAAGAAACAAAGCAAATAATAAAAAATAGAAAAAGAAATTTTGATGGCATGTTATTCATTGAGTGTTACCTTTAGTAAATCCCTTCAACGTCAACATTTTCTCAAAACAGCAGATTTAAATAAAAATGTATTATGAATAATACTTAAATAAAAAAAAACTACTATATGTTTTACCATAGTAAGTGCATTTTGCTACTCTATAATAAAATCGCCCCACAGATTACTTTTAGCAAAACAGTATTTGAAAAACTAGAGCTCAAATAAAAGTGATAGGTTAAAAATATGTCTGGTAAAAAGTAATAAAACAACAATAATCAATAAAAACACTTTTATTTTATGTACCTAAGTAAGAAATTCATATATAAATATCTATTAAGGATAATTCAAGACTCATAGAGAGCTAAAGATTTAAATTTCAAGTAACAAAGATGGTAACAAAAAAAGGTGAATAATGTTTATCAATAACCATTAGTTACAGCACTTCTTCATCAAAAAAGTATCCCCATTTAAAATGTGTTATATTTATACCTGTATATATTTTTCTCTGTAAGGTCACTTGAAATATAAACAATTTACAGAACCTATTACTGTTTATAAACTTCTTATCATAGAATAGCAAAGTCAGACATAATTGACATTAAAAATTGTCAAAGAGGTCTGATACTATTGACATCTGTGGTCAAAATCTAAAACTACTTGATAATAATGGTGATATATTTCTTACTACATATCGCTCACTCCTTTCAAGAACGTCATAAATCAAAATACTTGATTTTCAGGAGAACGTTTTGAATGTTTAAAAATATTATACAATGTATTAAAAATAAATATCAAGCCAGTTATTGAACTTTTTACTGTGCAACAGATCTTTTTAGGTAAAACCTGAAGTTTTTTTCTCCATTTGAAGAATATTTAGTATATTTATTAAATAATTAAACAAAACCCTTTCTTCAAAATGCAAACACAACACTTTCTTCCCTGTAGCGGGTAAATATTAAGTTTAAAATATGCCTCTTTTGCTGGGATATAGTACATTTTCTGGGCATTCCGAAAACATGCACAACTGAAAATTGACGATTTTTGATTTATGACGTTCTTGAAAGGAGTGAGCGATATGTATACTGATGGAAACAATACTTCAATACAGTTGAACACCCCATAAATTATTTGACAAACTTATCTGTAGAATATTTCATGTTGAAAATAAAATAACGTAGTGTAATTTTTGTAAACTTTTACATTGTTAAAATAAGTTTCTTTTTTATAAAAAATGCTAAACCCTTTATAAGGTATTCTCAAGATAAGTTTGTCAAAGCGGAATGTTTATGCGTTTTGTCCGTTTTATCTGGACTCTGTGTAGGAGAGAGTAAAAACATGATAATTTGAGATTAACAAAAGGAATTTATTAATTCAAAAAAGAACTTTCTTCATATTCCTACTTTAATATGGGACACAATGAATATATTTTTCAATTAATAAATTAATCAAACATTTATACCTCCTTTTGTCCGGTGATGCTAGATGGGTAAGATACGTAAAAAGACTATTTGCGCTTGTATGAATATTTCAAATTGTATTATTATAAGGTATTCTTCTTTCTTTTGTCAGAACTCAATGATTGCATAGTTATGGTTCTACATAATGTGTCATTTAATCCTTGCTAAAAAGAAAGCTTTAAACAGTATTTGAATAACTGTATTTTTTTCTGAAGGTTAGATTACTTAGTGTAAATGATTTGCCCAGAACCTACGATGCTGGTTCAATATGAGAATCTTCTCTTTGCTTGATGGCTTCTTTCGTCTCAGAAATATTAGATTTCAACTCACTATTTTATTATGGGTAGATCTGCATTTTTGCCATATAACCATTATTATGAAAATTTAAAAATAACATTCAATACAAAGTAGTAAAAAATAATATTAAAAAAAGAAACCTTTTAAAAAACATTTTTAATTTAGGAGGAATATTTATTTGGTGTTATCTTCAGTTTAATCCTCCGATAGGAACAAAGTATCTATTAGACACATTTTTTTGATGTTGCTTATTTATTGGTTATTCCTACAGTATTAAATTAAAGTCTAAGCAATGTTATTTATAAATATGGAATTGAGTATTGAGTAGACGTCCACCACTTCAGCGTAAATATCTGTGAAATATACCAAAGTAATTTGTGAAATATATGTATATATGTTTGAAATTTGTTTTTAATTTTATTATTTGGTTATAGGCAGGTGATGAGTCTGCAAATTGGTGGTTTAAATTGACTTTATAAACCTTTTACAATGGGCCACCATTTAGGATTTTTTAAGTTTCTATAAAGTTTTTAACAATGAATAGGTAATGTCAGTATGTATTAGATTTATTGCGCTTGATTATCATCATTATACTCATCAGAGGGTTAAATAGGAAAATAATATATATATATATATTTTTAAAATATATACAATTACTAACAAAAAGTATATTTATTGAAAGTATATAAAGGAGAGGTAGATATTTTGAAATGTACATGACCTTATTTTATAAAATAAATACACAGAAAAAAAACATAAAAAGCTAAATATATTTACGTACATACTTAGTTTGTAGAACCTTAAGTGATTTTTAAGGGACGGCTTTTAACATCTAATAGCACACAAAGCAGGATATATTTTTAAGGCACATGCCAATTTTTAAGGCTTAGTTTAATGGAAGAATAAATATAATACATTTGTATAAGTTGTCTTTTCATTATTTCGTTTCTAATCTCAAAGCAAATGCTGGCTAATGTTCTCAGAGTAAGATATGGCAATTTTATACATATTCCATCATGAACCTGGAACTAAGCTGTCATTGACTGTATTACAAAGAAACATATCCTAAAATCATTGAAGTGAAGGAGACCTTCATTGAGAAGAAGAAATTATATTGAGAAATTCAATTAATGAAAAAAAACTAGTAAAATATCTAAATAGGTGATATATGTTTTGAAGGTCAAGTTGTTATAAGTTCACTTCAAATAAAGTTCATAGAAATTCTACAATTATTGTTGACTTCGCCCAAATTCGTTTCTTTGGAGAAGCAATTGGTGACAGTTTAGATCATGAAATATATAATGGAATATACAAACTGAACGTCGGAAATTGTGAGCAAGTATCTATTGGGCATGCTGCCAAGAATATCAGGAACAGAGTAAATGAACACTAAAGCACATACAAACTCAATTTTACCCTGAGTTAAAATTTAGAATAATCAAATTCCGAGAACATTAGACAAATACAGTCGAACCTAGTTATAAGAGACCTGGACATAAGGGAAACCTCTTTAAAACAGAGTTGGTCATTCAAGTCCCGTCATTTTACTACTATGTAAAAGAAAGCATGGATATAAAAAAAGAACAAAATGTCTTAGTCCATCTGATCTGTCTTATAACCAGGTTTGACTGTTCGAAGTTATATCCTGACTTCCTTGGTGTATTTTCAATCAATCAATTATCAGAATAATGAAGTTGCACGGATGAAAAACATTATAAATATATATTTTAGATGACTACCATAATATAATAAAAATATAACTTTTTCCTTCAATTTCTCACATAAAACCTCGTAATTACGAAGAGAACAACAGCAACACTGAAAAGAAAAAGAAAAAGGTTAAACATTTTTTTTACATGATTTTCCAACCACCATATTGGATACTTACTATTGAAAATAAGCAGTTTTTGCCATTCCCTGGTTAGGACAAGATATCCATGTCACCATTATTACAATATTTGAAATGGCTATGTTAAAAGGGTCAATAATTCACTGTATGTACGAAGAAGAATTGCAATTTGAAGAATATTATAATTTGTATGTCTTTTCTATCAATTCGTCTTATTTTACAAAAAAATTCGGATCAAAGTGATATAATTTTTTTTGTGATATGGTACTTTCAAAAATAATACTTACCTCCAAATCCTGGGTTAAATAAAATAAAACATTTGAAGAAGAAATTTATTTCATAATAAAACAAAGATAGATAATTAATATTAGTTGTTAAAAGGATACATCTATAAGATACAGAAATAAGTTAAAAAGCAAAAAAAATCATGCAGTAAAAATTAATTGTGATTTTAAAATTTGTAATGCGTATATATGTAAAATATTTAAATCTACTTGATTAAGGTATATTTATCAAATCTTACAAATTAATTTTAACCGGATCCACGCGGCTCGCATAACCGTTTGTGTTTTTACAAGACATGCCCCATACGCGGCTGACATAAGCGTTTGTGTTTTCACTTTGCTCCAAGTTTCGAACCTCAGTTCAACTTGGAGGGATTTTTTCATGGTGTGGAACTTTGGATAAAATAATACGTCAATCCTCGGCCTTATGACATCTGTTGAAATATCTGACTAATAATTTGTAACATCACAAGGATAAATAAAACAACAGATCCCTGATTTTTCTTGCGGTCGGTAATTAGTCCGCGCCATAATCATGCCCTATATCTGTCTCACTCTCGACGCTACGCATCGCCAGTGGGTAAGAGTGACACACGATGCGTGCTTTGATTTGTTTATGTTACGATCTAATTTGTTTATATTACGATATATTTCAAGAATAATGTGACACACGTGTATTATAGAGTACCAAAAAGGCACAATGAATCCCATTGAACGTTTTTGTTTAGGAAAATAAATCGTTTCTTAACTAAATACATGATAAAAGTAATCATTTAAAAAACGGCGAAATACCGCCGCGCACGGGCGTCTCTTAGGAACAAAGTTAACGCGTTTAAAAGGTTAATGGAATGTATTCTCCTGTCTTTTTCATTGGGTGGCGTTTTTTTTTCGTTTTGATTTTCTGAATCAGCTTTCGAAAGAAGTTATTTTTAAAAAAAAGTTATTTTTACAGATCAATGTACCCAGCAGAGCGTGACAATAGTTTTGCACTCATTACTTCAAAAAATAACATTGCACATTCATTATTTATCTTTTATAACTTAATTATAATGTAATAAGGTTTATATTGATTTTATAACAAAGTTATTTTTTATGTCATAAAATGAAAAATCACAATGTTTGTATTTCAAACATTAAATTTAGTTTTACATTTATTTATGGTAAAGTGATATATTTGGTATAAATTATACAAAAGATTTAAATTAAACCTTTCAGTAAAATACTACATACTATAAATTCAATTTGGCTAAGTATAGGAACAATACTACAGGATGAATAAAAATATAAATAAAAATTAATACAAAAATAAAAGTACACAGCATGCATTGTTTAATATAAAAGCCAAACCACCAAAGCTGGTGTATTAAAGTTATTATTTTAACAATCCGGTGAAGCTTCTACATTACAAGTGCCGCCAACACCAAAATTACAATGTTGAATTTACCCAAAATGCCATCCGAACATCGGTGGACCTCTCGTGGTTGGAGCAACATTCCTCCCGGCGCTGCTCTGCCCGTAGTTCTTGGCGAAATACCCATTCTGTTGGGTCGGTTGACCTGCCTGGGCATTTGAGGGTTGGTTGTACGACGGGTAATATTGTCCCCTGTTTTGTTGTCCATTGCTCGGGTAAGCTGGGTAGTTAGGATAAGGGTTTGAAGGATTCCCGTAAGGGTTTGAAGGGTTTCCGTAGGGATTGGGATTTGAATTCCTGTTGTTCTCAATCAGTCCTGGTCTCATGAAGGACGGATTCAGAGCTGGTAGGCCTTTGGTGAAGTTGCTGAGCAAGTTTGTGAGGATTGATGTTAATGGATTGCCACTGTTGGTTCCGCTGCTGCCGGTATTGCTGCCGAAGCCATTGCTGCCGAACCCGAAGGCAGAGAAGGGGTTAGGGAAGCTTCCGCTGCTTGATCCTCCATTGTTGTTGTTGTTGTTTCCGTAGGAACTGCCTCCTCCGTGAGTGTTTCCGTAAGATGAGCCCCTCGGGGGTGCAGGCGGAGGGTAGTTGGGAATATCATCATCGAATCTAGGAGGCTGTGGTTGAGGTTTAAGATCAGCAATCGGTTTCGGGGTAGTCGGCTTAGCGACGGGCACATTGTGCGTTTCTGAAACATATAAACAGGCAATAATCAGTATAATTATTTCACAAATACATATAATTTAATAAACAATTATTAAATTATTTAGTTATCGAATTGAAAATAAGCTACATTTCATCATAATTGATTGATAAATTTAACAGATATATTACCAAAACCATCACACACACATATATATACTTATTTATAAAATATTTTGATTGGTCATTTTTAAGATCTCTTTGTTACTGTTGACTTAATAAATGGACATGTTCTATTTGACCTTTTGCCCGTACCTCGTATGGACACAAAAAATGGGGTTTTGTTTAAACATTCTCTTAGTTTAAACATTCAATAAAAATATTATAAACCATAAAAAAAAATTGAAAATATTTTTGTTTGATGCCTCGCAATAATGCATTATTACATTATCAGAAATAAAATCCTGTCCTTTTTCCAAATAAATTCTTCATTAAAACTTATCAGTCAAAGGGTTTATTTTTGATTCATAAACATTTTTCTGTAGTACTTTTACTTTAATTAATAGAAGTTTACTGTTAAACTGGATGTACACTAGCTTTATTAGGGAACCGCAAAAAACACCATTTGGATAGGTTAACAAACAAAAAAACAAAAAAAAAACATTTCCTGGCTGTATTTTTTAAATAATAATATAATAATAAAACCCTTATCCGCACCCCAATGGTGCATAGGGCACTGCGTCATATAAACGCAGTGTTATCTTGATCGTTTACACATGAAGGAAAGGTGATCAGCCCTCCGCTTCAGGTACCAGTCCAGGGTAATATTGAAAAATATGACAGTGAAAAAATCACTAATATTTATTTTACCCCCCTTGGGAATCGAACCCGGGACCTCCAGAACGGTAGCCGAGCGTGCTGACCATTACACTACGGAGGCGGACTGTATTTTTTTAAATGTATAATATTTAAAAAAATATAATGAGAAAAAAACTAGTAAATTCAAATGAATATCTTAGCCGTTATGATTTTTCCCAGTCATAATAATATTACGTAAGAAACATCAGGTAGTTATAATATTTTTAGACAGTTTTATATGATACTATTTCCATATGAACTGTGATTTTTGTGTTAAAGACGACCGCATAATTTATTGGCAGTGACTCAACTCAGTCACTGCCAGTCAGTAATATATTTATGGACCAACATCTTTTATTGAGGTAGATGAAAATTTCTTTAAAAAGTTTTGTCCACATTTTGTGAGTATTATTTTGCCGAGTTCAAAATAATGCTATTTCCATAGTAAGTATAGACATCTCATCTATGAAAACAGGTGTGATAATTCAATTCAATTCAATTTCAATTCAATTCAATTTCAATTCAATTCATTAATAATTAACATACACATTACAAACTAAAATTTGAACCGTTTACAATAACACAAAATTGAAAATAAGCAAGAATACTCTTGTTAAAGATGTACAAGAATCCCGCTTTGGAATACCCCTTCAGACACATGCAACAGATCCATATCCAGAGTTATATTGTTCAGCATAGCGGTAGCGCTTCCTACAGGCATAACCATCGGCAGGTTGGTCCTGTATATAGGAATGTGAAACAGTCTATGCCGACGCTGTCTTGTTTTATTTTTTATTAAAGAAATAACGTGCAAAGCTTAGAAGTAAGAATTAGGAACATACAGACCAATGGTCCAGATAATTTCAGGATTATCGATCATACCGCGCAACAATCGATAAAAATGTATAATCAAATACACATTCCTTCTAGTCTCTAAATTGCTATGGCCAAGCATACCCTAGAGAAACTTGATCGGGTAGAGACAAGGATAATAGCCGTACTCTCTCATGTACCTCAGATACCTCAGAGACTTCTTTTTGAGTTATTCTACCATAAGAGAGTACTTTAGCTCGTGTGGCCCCCAAATCATTGAGCCGATTTCGAGTCTACTTCGCACCAAGGAGTTGTGACGCTATATGGCAACTTTTCTTACCGCCACCACCATCTGCAGCCGTCTTCCTTTTGCAAGTGGGATACGACCCGCACTCCGATGTCCTTCCATAGCTACAAGGATCCTCTACCAGCACGCATACCTCGCTGTTGAGGCAGCCAATATCCTTACAGGTTCTGCCATATTCTGTAATTGCAGAAAAAAATATCTTATGTAGTAGAGACATATCCACATAAATAAAATAAAAAACATAAATACATAAAAAATAATTATTTGTGTTTTTATTATTTGCAAAAATAATTTAATTTCATACTATTCCTGTGAGCCTAAGCGACTCATTATTGAAAATAGGTATCAACTTGTGGTAGAGTGAGCTTGAACCCAGAAAGTATGACTCATGAGTCTGCGACAATTACCACGGGACCACAACCCAATAACATAACAGAAACAAATGCCATACTAAACATTACTCATAGAAGATAAGTTTTCCTGACTGCTGTTAAAATATTGCATACCCACAAGCATTGTAAAAATAAACATGTCGCTCACTCCTTTCAAGAACGTCATAAATCAAAAATTGTCAATTTTCAGTTGTGCATGTTTTCGGAATGCCCAGAAAATGTACTATATTCCAGCAAAAGAGGCATATTTTTAACTAAATATTTACCCGCTACAGGGCAGAAAATGTTGTTTTTGCATTTTGAAGAAAATGTATTCTTTAATTAATTTTTTTAATATAGTAAATATTTTTCAAATGGAGAAAAAACCTTCAGGTTTTACCTAAAAAGATCTGTTGCACAGTAAAAAGTTCAATAAGTGGCTTGATCTTTATTTTTAATCCATTGTGTTATATTTTTAAACTTTAAAAACGTTCTCCTGAAAAATCAAGTTTTTTGATTTATGACGTTCTTGAAAGGAGTGAGATATGTGTGTTATCCATTTCCTTTATTTTCCATTTAACCATACTGAGCCACAGCACACGTGGTCGGGTGGGTACAGCTAGTAACAGATAGAATATGTAAATTATTGTGACATCAATAATATAATACATAATAATTAAATGTGTAGGTAAGACTGAAAATGCAAATGAAATTATTTTAAATATTTATAATAGAAAATGAATGCACTCAATCACAACTGATAATTGAATACTACCCTGAAATCATGAATATGCAGAAAGGTGTAGCACAAAAAGATTATTACACAGGAATTTATTACAATGATTAAAGAAAACACTTCGTTTTTTACCACTCAAGTGGTAAAAAACGAAGTGATTTCTTTAATCATTGTAACATGTCTTACCACAAAGTTAATGCCGAAACAATAAATAAAATACAGGAATTTATTGGTGAAAAGGTGTGGTAGTTTACCAGTAACTCACAGTGGTCGACTCAACTTCATGACAATTTATGGGAACTGTAAAAATGACAGTTACTTAGCTAATGAAAGCTTTCGAAACACCATATAGAATTAATTTTTAAGAAACATATGTATTTAGATTAGAAATTATTGGTTTTAATTATAAAAAAATGTAAACTTTCATAAACAACATTTTAAATATGAAAAATAATATTCATTTTTAATTAATGTTTTACTTAGTAAATACCACTTTACCTTAAAATCTACTGTGACACTGTTTCGATGCATTACGCATAATTTTCATGGTGTTTGAAAATGATGCGGAATGCATTGAAACACGTGTCACATTGGATTTTAAGAAAAAGTGGTGTTTACTTAGTAAAACATTAATTAAAAATGGATAGATTTTACCACAAAGTGACTCCCGAATCAATTAATGAAAAAATAATATTCATTGATACATAAGATAATGTACAAACAATGGTAGCAGGTACCAACCTACAATAATTTATTATTTTTCTTCTAACCCTTATCCGCACCCAATGGTGCATACGGTACTGCATCGCGTAGAAGCAGTGTTATCTTGATCGTTAAATACACGAAGGAAAGGTGATCAACCTTCCGCTTCAGGTACCAGTCCAGTGTCATATTAAATAAATATTACACTGAAAAATCACTAACATTTATTATGAACCTCTTGGGAATCAAACCTGGGACCTCCAGCACTATAGCTAAACGCGTTAACCATTACACCACGGAAGCGGACAATAATTTGACTGTAAAATAATTATAAGTAGCTATTGATTTAAGAATTGCTTACTTGAAAATCCGTTTGTTGACAGGACTAGGAAGAAACACAGGAATAATGTTGACCACATACTGCTGATCTGAAATAAATAAATAAATTCATATCTGTCCTGTGATTCAGGTACGAGTCTAGGGAAAAATTTCCCTCCGTGGTGAATCGAATCGGGTACCCTTTTGTGCGATACCCGAAGTTATTGACCGCTAACTTATGGAGGCGGAAATTTGCATATTGTGAAATCTCCTTTTGACAAAATTTTGCAATATCTTCGCAGAACATGTTGTAGATACTAAAAACTTTATACTTATATATATATATATATATATATATATATATATAACGTGGTAATATTTTCCTTTTGAAAATTAAGTGTAAATAATATGTAAAGTGGGTGTATAATAATAAAATAAACAATGTGTTGCTTTGTAATTAAAGTTTATTCTTAATTTATCTTTATAATAATTTTTATATCTATCTATCTATCTATCTATCTGATTCTGACAGTTAATTTTTCCTATCGGATCTCTTTTGTTTAATTCTGTGCGACGCATGCGGCATCTGGTGGTAGAACTGTTTTATGTAGGTACTTTTTGTAAGTACTTAATAAAATGTATAGGTAGGTACCTAGTTATTTTATTACATCTCCCCCCTTGGGGATGAAAATTCATAGTAAAATTTTCACTCGTCCTCCGGATCATCTTCTTGTAGTGAAGGGACTGGTATAAGTTTAGTGATATGATAAAGTTTTTTTTTTTTTTTCTTTCTTTCTTTTTTTTTTTTCTTTTTTTTTTTTTTTTTCTTTCTTGTTTTTTTTTTCTTTCTTTCTTTTTTTCCGTTCTTTTTTCTTTCTTTCTTTTTTTGTATTTTTTTTTCTTGACCCTTTTAAAGTAGACACAGTTTTTCTCAATCCATTTGTTTTTTTCTTTTGAATTCCTTCATTTTTATTCAGATCTCTTAAAGTATCTTCTAATATAACCAAATGTACAACTTTTAATTGTTCATCTGCATTTTTATTCGATTCTAAAACTGGATTCCGGCTTAGACAATCTACTTCTAAATTCTTCTTTCCTGGAGTATATTTTATTTCATCTTTCGTAGAAGTTTTTTCTACTTTATTTTTATTTTCAATTTTCAAGCACTGTTTCTGTGTTATTTGTATGTCTTCATTTTTATTCTGATCTTTTGAAATATCTTCTAATTTAACCAAATTTACAACTTTTAATTGTTCATCTGCATTTTCATTCGATTTTAATACTGGATTCCTGCTTAGACAATCTACTTCTAAATTCTTCTTTCCTGGAGTATATTTTATTTTATCTTTCGTAGAAGTTTTTTCTACTTTATTTTTATTTTCATTTTTCAAGCACTGTTTTTGTGTTATTTGTATGTCTTCATTTTTATTCTGATCTTTTAAAATATCTTCTAATTTAACCAAATTTACAACTTTTAATTGTTCATTTGCATTTTCCTTCGATTCTAATACTGGATTCCTGCTCATAAAATCTGCTTCGAAATTCTTCTTTTCTGGAGTATATTTTATTTTATATTTTGTAGAAATTTTTTTCACATGATTTTTATTTTTAATTTTATCACTAGTTCTTAAATTTCCATGTCTTCTTTGATTATCTTCTAATCGTTTTCTTTGATCATCTTCTGATTTTTCTCTCTCACTTCGAACATATTGTAGTAATTGTTTTAATACATCTAATGTTTCATAATCCATTTCCAATTAACAAAATTGTCGTTTTATAACGTGGTAATATTTTCCTTTTGAAAATTAAGTGTAAATAATATGTAAAGTGGGTGTATAATAATAAAATAAACAATGTGTTGCTTTGTAATTAAAGTTTATTCTTAATTTATCTTTATAATAATTTTTATATCTATCTATCTATCTATCTATCTGATTCTGACAGTTAATTTTTCCTATCGGATCTCTTTTGTTTAATTCTGTGCGACGCATGCGGCATCTGGTGGTAGAACTGTTTTATGTAGGTACTTTTTGTAAGTACTTAATAAAATGTATAGGTAGGTACCTAGTTATTTTATTACATATATATATATATATATATATATATATATATATATATATATGTATATTTGTATATATATATATATATATATATATATATATATATATATATATATATATATATATATATATATATATACATATATATATATATATATGTGAATATATTTATATGATTTGTAGTGAATTGACGCGGTGTGAACATGCTTGTTAATTATATGAGAAGTCAAGGTGATCAGTCCTGCGCTCCAGATCTAAGAGGAGTGGAATATGTTTGATGGTGTACAGATGACGTCAGTGAAGTGGATCAAGTTGACTTAACATTTATACGGGAAAAAAAAATGGAGGAGGAAAAGTGGGCACTATTAATTAAGAGTAAACTAATAGCAGCACTTGCTAGGGCACTCAGCGTTGCAAATACTTACTCAAGTAAAATGAGTATGCAAACCACTGAGATCATTAAGAAAAAATACTTAATTAAAATCGCAGGTAAAGTAAAGTCCAAGTAACACTTATTTTTTGCAAAAGCCATAAAGATTTATTTTAAATGCACATATTTCTGCGAATTACGTATATTTAACAGCGTTTAATAATCCGGTTGAACAACATTATACAATTGAAGACCTTGAAAAAAAACTTTTTTTCAGACAGTAAAAACAATTTTTTTTAATTCTGAAAAAAGTCTTATTTCGGGGCAAGTAAATGAAAAAATAACAATAATTAAAAAAAAAACAAAAACTGATGTTGTTTTTGTCCTGAGGTCTTCCATAAAAAATATGTAAATTTGGTACAGTGTAGAGTATACCTATCTATTAATTTGGCAAGGTCAAATATTGATCGAAATACTTCGTTTGTCTAGACCGGTAAGGGGTCGTCGTCAACGAGCGAAAAATGTATTGATAAGACTAACACTACGATATTGAAGAACTTGGGTATTTTTGTTATTAATTTATTAGACATATCGCTCACTCCTTTCAAGAACGTCATAAATCAAAAATCGACAATTTTAAGTTGTGCATGTTTTCGGAATGCTCAGAAAATGTACTATATCCCAGCAAAAGCAACAATTTTTTTTACTTAATACCCGCTACAGGGCAGAAAGTGTTGTTTTTGCATTTTGAGGAAAAGGTATTGTATAATAATTTTTTTAAATATACTAAATATTTTTCAAATGGAGATAAACCTTCAGGTTTTACCTAAAAAGATCTGTTACTTACTGCACAGTAAAAAGATACTGCACAGTAAAAAGTTTAATAAGTGACTTGATGTTTATTTTTAATACATTGTACTATATTTTTAAACTTTAAAAACGTTCTCCTGAAAAATCAAGTTTTTTGGAGTGAGCGATATAGAGATATTGTAATGGCCATCCATTGTTCCAAAACAATGAGATTTTTAACATGAAATGTTACAATATTCTGAAAACAATGCGGAACACCAAATTAATTAGTCAAAATAGGAATCCGGAAGTTTTATGAGAGTAGGTATAAAATAATAAATAATCCCCTAGAGAAAATTATTACTCTTAAGGTGGAGACTGACCGGAGCATTTCGTCGTAACATAACGTCGTAACATCGCCCGCGGCGAGCATCACCGAGCATCCGAAACGCTCGCTCGGTGTACTGACTGCCTGCATGCTCGCATCGCAACGTGTTACGTTACGACGAAATGCTCCGGTCAGTCTCCACCTTTAGGTATGTCCACCGGGATATTTTGGTAAAAAAATCAACCAACCAAACCATCTCTTTACACACCTTTCTTTATTTTATTTTATCGATAATGCTTATCTCAGTCTTGCATTCTTTTCTTATATCACAATTCGAACATCTACCATGTTTTGCCGTACATTGAGACAGAGTGGTGTGGCGTTCTATTATCTGTACCTACGAGTGTGATGGTTAGTCAGTTATATAATAAATTAAAATATGTAAATAATATATTTACTTTCATACTTGTAGAATAATTAAAATTAATTTATCCGCAGTTCCATTTCAATGTATACAGTTTTGCATATTAAATTGTAAACATTAACACAGGATATCCTAAAGAAATATTCGGGGATTTTATTTAGAATATTTAGATAATTTGTCCCGTTTAAAAAAAATAACGGAAAGGATTTTGCTACTGAATACAGAAATTACACCTGTGAAGACTGAGCTAAGATACTGCTAAAATTTAGAAGGAAATAAGTAATAAAGTCAATATGTTTTAAAATCATATAATTAACAGTTGTATGGTAAAATGTCGAAGCATTCAATTAAAATGTATATTAAATAATTTTCTTCTTCATAAAAAAATCATACAAAGAACGTAAAAAGGTATTAACATAACAAAACATGTAAATTGAAAAGGTTTGCGTGAACGGATGCCACCGAATCTGCTCACAAATTAATTTAATGCAATAAAATCATACAATACTATTCAATTTCCTACTGAAAATGGATTTTATATGAAATTTTGTTTCAATTTAAGAAAACGATAGCAAAAAATGCAGTTTTTCTGATTGATACATTTAACCTTTAGTCAACAAGTGGTCCCGTACGGGATCGCGAATTTATGCCGTCCAATGTCCTAAGGTCCCCTGCGGGACCAGTGATTATAGTACATTTTTAAATTCGTTTTCTCTGATTTATTATAAAATTATTAAATATTTGGATATTGGCTTGCAAAAATAACGACTATTTATGACAAAAATATTTTTGTCATAAAAGTACATTGGAGCATTGGAAAAACATAAGATCAAGTTTAGGTGTCGTCGCGTATGCTCAACAAGTAATCAAATCGTAAGATCCATTATACATAAAATACATAAATACCCATACGTAGATACATGTTTTAAAATCTGGCATACAATTAAAAAAAATGGTTTTAAATTCATAAGTTTTGTGTAATTTATTGTATATCGTTTGGATTTTTTTTACTTTGATCTATAATTATATAAAATGTGACAAATTGTCAATGAGCTTCTGTAAATTATAAACAATCTTTTGATTTGCTAATGTTTTTTATTTTTTATTTTACCCACATAGGCTAATTAGTTTTAAGGATGTAATTATTTTTATAACAGCTATGGATCACGCGAATATTTCGCAAAAAAATATTTGTGTAGTGGGGAACCTTTATTACCTACAGCACACGGGCGTTTAAAGGTTTAAGATATTAAAATCATAAGTTTTGTTTTGGGCTATACAATATTGAAATAGGCGTTTCGTTTTACTTGGGGATTGAACTTTCGAATCTGAAAACAGCATCCACTATTGAAGTGATGCATATCGTAAAACATGGTATTTGGTATATTTAGCATTATGTACTTATACTAAATATACATAATACTATGTAGTCGTAAAATAATAGCTTCATTGATTACGTATTCGCAAATAACCAAGTAATAAATTGAGAAAAGATTTGTTTATACGAACTTTCTAATTTGAGAATCGAGAAATTTTGTTTACACGAATCGGTGATTACGTATATTTAAATTTTAAATACGAACCACGAGTGTGGAAAAGGACGTAGTGAAAAACAATAAAACCCAACAGATGTACGATGGGTAACGCAAAGATTGTGAATTTTACTTAGATTCGACATTTCGCTCACTCCTTTCAAGAACGTCATAAATCAAAAAACTTGATTTTTCAGGAGAACGTTTTTAAAGTTTAAAAATATAATAAAATGTATTAAAAATAAATATCAAACTACTTACTGAACTTTTTACTTTGCAACAGATATTTTAGGTAAAACCTGGAGGTAATTTCTCCATTAAAAAATATTTAATAAGTATATTTAAAAAAAATAATTAAACAATACCTTTTCTTCAAAATGCAAAAACATCACTTTTTGCCTCTTTTGCTGGGATATAGTACATTTTCTTACCATTTCGAAAACATGCACAACTGAAAATTGTCGATTTTTGATTTATGACGTTCTTGAAAGGAGTAAGCGATTTGCAGTTTTACTTTGTATAAATGGAGTGTGTTCTTGTTTAGAAATGAAAGTTTGTATTGCATACCCTGTTTCGCAAATAGTATTATTTACTAGCTGTACCGAGTCACGCGTTGCTGCGGCTCAGCCTGGTTAGTTGTAAAATAAATAAAAAAAGGAAGCAGGTTGTAAAGCAATGAAAATATGAAAAATCGATGAAACAAAAATGGAATCGAAAATATTGAGAATGATAAATGACAGAAGTGTCAAGAAGCACGCTGTCTCCAATAAGCAATGTTTAGATTGGGCGTATCGCTCATACGTTTTGCAGATGGCGCTGCCACTGTGGTAAAAAATCCGTTTAAAAACATAATTTAATATATCCCAGGTAAAAATACCTGTAACAGGAATATAAAAACCGCGCGTATTCGGATGTAACGTTGTATATTTTTTTAAGGTGAATCGGTGAATTACATAAGGAAATTTAAGATTTTGAACAAACGAACATTGACATTTTTATTTACATGGAAAATAGTAATGTTGCCTGCATGCTAATGAAATAATTGAATTATTTGCAGTCATTGGTACACAGCGGCAAATCTTAGCTGTTTGCGTGTATTGCCTTAAACTAGTCTCTTTGTAACTTTGAAAAACCAATGGTTTAATACCATTCCGAAATTTAAATAGTAAACAACCTCTATGGATTATAAAAAAAATGGTTTTCTCTTGTTGTCACGATATTATGACGTCAAAACAATGTATTAATTCGAATTTCTTCGAGCATGTATTGCAAGAACGTGTGTAGGATGTAAAATGTACAGAACGAGAAAAAATAGTCGTGATGGCCTTTATAGTCAAATGAGCACAGAATAATGATTCGCCAACAATGAGATATTTGTATTCTTTTAGCCGCGATCGAGGCTGAATGTGGTTCAAATGAAAAGAGACAACAATGAACAAAATCGACTTCTGTGCAAAATGTACATATGTACATACATATGTATATGTTCATAAGTGTATGATAATATAAATACATATATCGGTAGTGTAATGGCAAACGGGTATATCTGTCAAATTTTTCATTTTCTAAGTTTGTTCCACAAAATGTCTAAAATAGTGTATTCCATGATCTAGCAAAAAGATATAGCTGTAGTCGCAATACTTATTTAGTTTTATTAAGATATGTACATATGCCATCCGAATAAAATATTTAATTTCACAAGTTTGTTTTTGCTCTCCTGTAAAATTTGGTCTGAGACAGATATACCCCTTTGCCTTTACACTACCGATATATCAAAATATTTAAGATTAATAAAATTTTATGTGCTCATTAAACTAAAGGTGTATAAAAAGCATACGTTGGTAGAATAGACGTAGAAGAATAAAAGTTTTCAAAAACTCAATTCTTAAAACTTAATTAAAATCGTAAAATGTCATTTTTAACTAGCCGTACCTGGCCACATTTAAAAAAAATATGTATTTCTGAAACAAAGCAATCAATAACATTGAAAATGCTTAGTGACAGCATCTGTCAGGGAACACGCTGCCCGCCATGAGCAACGTTTAATATTGCGTGTGTTACTGTTACTTTGCACAGATGGCGCCGCCATTGCGATAAAAAACTGTTTAAAAAAACATGTGTGTATCTGTCACAAGTAAAATACACCTGTAACAGGTGTATATTAAAACACGCGCGAATTCAAATGAAACTTTGTAATAAAATTACCTGATACGGCACCAGAAAGAGAAGAAGAATAGCATTAATATACTTTTTACCTTATTTTTTATATGCCTATTTACTGTATCTTTTATTGCTTTATATTTTACATTTTGCCCTGTGTTTTCTTATTTGTTACCTTTTTATTATTTGTTTTATAGTATTGTTAACCTTAATCCCATGTCCCAAATATGCCAAATGAAAATTACTCATCGTTAATATTATATATGTAATATGTTTAAAATAAATAAATAACTCACTCAAAAATACATTTCCAAAAAAACTCGAGAATTTTATTCATACAATAATTCTCTCAAAATACTACTTAAAAGTGATAATATTAATATTGATACTACTTAATATTATTAGTAATACTCTCAAAATAATACATCTAATAATACTCTCATATAATAATACGAGTAGCATAAATTACGCTAAAGATACTTTCAAAATCTTCCACTATTAAAACAAAACTAAGGTAGTAAAACTAAAACCTTAATGTATTATTTAAAATAGGTACCTTCTACAATAAGCGATTTCATCTGCACAAATTGTGTCTATAAATGCACTGCGAGTATTTTACAATGAAACTTAAAACGATCTTAGTCTTGGTCTTGATAAATATTTTGCACCGGGAGTGAAAGGTTAAGAGGTTTGACCTCGAGGCTACAATAAAATTAAGAAGGAGATATTTTATATTTATCAGTTCTACGTTCAAATAAAGTGACTTTCCTTTCTTCCTACCAATGACTAAGGGGTTTAGAAACATTATTTTTAGTAGATAAATATGTATATTTACGAAAATAAACGTAAATGTCTGCCGTCTAAAAATACGTGAATGTGGATTTTTTAACTCCAATATAATTTTTTGATGAAATAATGCAGATATTTTTCTCAACTTTTTTTTACGCTTTCACTCGTTAATGAGTAAAAAAATCATACTTTAGCCCAAAATAAATTTTTTGGGAAAAAAATATTTTACGATCTGTATATTTACTATGATAATTTCAAATATTTATATTTTTTATATTATAAGTAAATCTCTATTTTTCACTTATGTTAGGCGATAATTTAAAAAAATGTAATCATAGCAAAATACAAAGCTGATTGGGTTAGTGGTGTTTGAAAATGATGCGGAATGTATCGAAACATGTGTCACAGTATATTTTAAGAAAAAGTGGTATTTACTAAGTAATACATTAATTAAAAATACAAAGCATTAGATTTAAGTTTTACACTGACAGTTCTTGCTGGAACTGTGCTTTAAAAAATAAAACAGAAAATGTGTATCTTTTTCCATTTTCAACATATTTGCCAGTGACCAGGTTTCCTCGTTATCGACATAATCAAACTGAAGACTCAGCGTGATGATGTCGGTAAAGACGAAACCCAATCACGTGTCAAATAAACAAAAGTGAAAAAAAGCTACAAAGTTGTTGTTTTATTACATAAACCTTTTTGTCCTTGAGCACTTGGATGAGTCAGCATTTTTCACAAAGGTTCAATACTCGTAAAGCCACCAGTCATCATCATCAACAAAATATAATAGAACTATCACACTAAAAAGTTCGTAATACTGATTACCTACCCCAATACTAACTGTATTAGGAGTAGAGTGAATGTAGTGAGAATGAAAAAAAAAGTTTAAATACTAATATTAAAAAGTGCCCAACTCCGGTGTAATATTCCAGAAGAACGTAAAAACATGTACTGAAAGTTTTTACGCTCTTTCGGAAAGTGGGCCCGGACGACTGAAAGACACTGCGGATTATCCTACAATGTGTATTAATTAGTACCACGCTTCATAGCATTTTATTCATATTATTGTTCAATAAGATCTACCAAGGGTGCAATAGTTACAATAAAGGCTAAAAAGTCTTAAAAAGTTTTGTTACAAAAAAATCACGTATGTATGTTGTAATAGACGAAAAATACAAAAAAACATTAAGGAACCAAAAAAATTAAAAAATTAATATTTTAAAATACAAAAAATACCATTATGGAAGTTCACAAAATTTTAGTAATTTCACTGGCAAAAATATTTATTTTTACTAAGACTACATTTAAGACCCCTTTAGTACTAAATTTAAAAGCACAAAAATGACAAACATAATACATATATCTCTCGGGATGGGACTTATGATATCGTGTCTCCAGTGACAAAATAGTATGTATTGTATACATATATATATATATATATATATATATATATATATATATATATATATATATATATATATATATATATATATATATATATATATATATATATATATATATATATATATATATATATATATATATAAATATATATATATACATATATATATATATATATATATATATATATATATATATATGTATATATATATATATACATATATATATATATATATATATATATATATATATATATATGTATATATATATATATATATATATATATATATATATATATATATATATATATATATATATAAATATATATATATATATATATATATAATATATATATATATATATATATATATATATATATATATATATATATATATATATATATATATATATATATATATATATATATATATATATATATATATATATATATATATATATATATATATATATATATATATATATATATATATATATATATATATATATATATATATATATATATATATATATATATATATATATATATATATATATATATATATATATATATATATATATATATATATATATATATATATATATATATATATATATATATATATATATATATATATATATATATATATATATATATATATATATATATATATATATATATATATATATATATATATATATATATATATATATATATATATATATATATATATATATATATATATATATATATATATATATATATATATATATATATATATATATATATATATATATATATATATATATATATATATATATATATATATATATATATATATATATATATATATATATATATATATATATATATATATATATATATATATATATATATATATATATATATATATATATATATATATATATATATATATATATATATATATATATATATATATATATATATATATATATATATATATATATATATATATATATATATATATATATATATATGATAAAAATAAGATATTTCTCTAAAGAAATTTATACCACTTACCAGCTTGCGTACGTATTTGGATAACCTATAAAACAACTTACTTCGCGTTTTAAATTGAACAACGAAATTTCTCTTACCCAATAAAATATTTATAGTTTATTGAAGTCCCACGTTACAAATGAGGCTTGTTGACCAAGTGTCGATTAGTACACGACTGAACAATGACTCATGTCAGGCAACAGATGTACTTACGTGTATTATAATTACCAATTATGACATAAAAATACAAATTGATGAATTGCCTTACACTCACTCGATTAAAGAAAACCTTTTCCCGCTAATTAAGAGGGAAAATACTTAAACCATATAGCTGTAAGAACTTATCTAAGTCTATCTAGGTACCTCTACTGCTAGATGAAACATGGTGGAATTTGTCACATGTTTTTTGTGTACTTTAGGTTATCGGTAAATGGGTAACTTTTGATAAATAAAATTTCAATGTGAATAGTCCAATTGCAAACCACGTTGTTAAAAAAAAGTTTTTTAATAGTTTGTTATTTAAAATATTAACGTCTATGTTTAACATAATCTGCCAAAGTTAGGAATAAAATGGAATAGAAGAATCAATACTCTTGCAATACTCACTATGCCGATCCACAGTTCACTTTCAAAAATCCCTCAGAAAAGCTCAAATCGGTAGAAGATTTAATATGATTTTTTATATAGCGTGGTTTGCAAGTAGACTGACTACTCATATAGGTCACAATTTAAAAATAAAAGATAAATTAACGGAATCTCGTTTATTGATCACTTTCTGGCGGTATTCAGTGTTATTGTTATTTTTTAACCTTGTCACGAAAAGATTAAACAAAAAATACATGAGGTGGATTATAACCCCCTGTATTCTAATTTCATCAATTTGAAATAATATTTTTCTAGTAATTTATCATCGCTCTGTACCTCATGCGTTTATCCCCAATCAGTACAAACGCAACCTTATTCATTGTGTTTAAGGAAATTTGTATAATATGTATAAAAACTCTATAATTTCAGCAATTTATGCTTCTGTTCGTATGAGGTATGCCAGTTTGACAGTTGGGATTTGTAAAATTGTCCTTTATGTACCCTTTTCGATTCCTTAACTAAATGCGATGGAAAATATCGTTTTTCCTCTCTTTTCCGTAGGTAAATTAAAACACACACACGATGCCTGTACCAAAAATTGAGAAAAACGGAAGGCACAAGACTGTTGAAGATGTGTGACGTAGCAGAACACTTTGATTATTATTTTAAAAATTCATGTTTTTTTTAAAAAAAATTATGGTAAATTATTTGTAAAGAAAAGATCCATTAGTGTTTTGTGTTATTCAGCCAGTGACGCAAATCTACCTGAGTCTCAGATATTAAGAATACGAAGAAACAATAATAGTTTAAATACTATTTGTAAATTGTTACATTGAGTGTAATGATTGATTTTTAACAGAATTAAATAATTCTAAACACATCCTTTTTGTTCTGTAACTCAACAGTCAGCTACCCTCTTAAACTAATTGCGAGTGAATTTAAGCTTGACTGATTTATTATAATGTTAATTTGATTTATTATAATTGTTTTATTGACAATAATAAATACTGGGATTTTTATAACCAGAATATAAAATAGTAAAGGAAGCTAAATACACAGCACAAGACCTTGAACTTTATGCAAAAAATAATCCGAGCTTTGCAGATAACGATGCTTAAATATTCCAAGTTACAAAACATGTATCTAAGTATTTTATATCATAAACAATATTTTAATATTTTTCTAAACATAGTACGAACATAGCCAATAAAAAAACTTGAATTTATGAGTCTGCGATTCAAACGTATAATTACTCGCCATGTAGGTACAAATACAAATATAAGTTATGCACGGAAGAAAATACAGTGGAATTCTGCAAACCATATCCGGGTGGATTGGTTTATTATTATCAGTAATCTAACCACAATTAGTAATATTGAATGGAAAGTATAATATAAATTATTAATCTATAAAAATAAAAATGAAACAGTTCACTTCCCCAAAATCTCAAAAAATCCTAAAGCTATTTACTGATTGCTTTGAAATTTTGACACAACGTATTCGGATACACTTTTTTTAAATCTACAATATTTCAATTAAAGTTTTACAGGTGTCAATTGTTTTTTACATGTGAAAAAAATATGCTTTTTGAAAAACAACGTTTATTACTGAAATGGCAGCGCTATCTGTTGATCATAACAACACACGCTCATGGCAAATAGCGCGCTGAGAACTGTTGTCACTCAGCATTTTCAAGGTTTTCGACTGCATTGGTTCATAAGCATTATGAAATTATAAATATAAAAAATGTGTGCCTTCTATTTGATTTATTATCCATGTAACCAGACTGAGTCTCGGATACGCGTGACCGGGTACAGCTAGTTAGAAATACCATTTAAGTATAACAAGTACTTAATACAATCGTTATTCATTGTTTGAAGTTTTTTCCTCAATCCGTTTAAAATAACACAAAATAAAAGTATAAATATAACAGATTTTAGTCATTAAAAAAAAATGTTATCAAAGGCCGCCAATGAGTAAAACTTGTGGTCTTTCGATAGACACGATGCGGATTTTTTGGGCCAGGAGTCGATCGCCGTTGTTTAGGATGACCTTAGAGATTTGCTATGACCTCGAAATTTAATCAAAATAAGCGTAGATTCTCAATGTATAGCGCAGGCGCTTAACACTATTTCTGCACCTGAGAAGGGGCATTTATATTATATGTAGCATGATATTCATTATTATTATTCTTATTATTTTTCATTTCTTCATTTAGCTTATACTTATTACATTTAATACAAACGAATTAATGTTTACACTTAATTTAACATCATATATATTTTCAACTTCTTATAATAAATATAACATTTCTTTTATAATTTTTCATTATTTGTACATTCAGGCATCTCATCATACATTTTTATTGTTATGTTCATATTTCTTTCTCGAGTCAAATAAAATGAATAATTTCAAGTAATGGATAACGAAATAATAGACTTAGATTTAAATTTTACAACTATCATGGTTCGTACATACACATGAATGAATTCACAAACGCATATGGATGATCAACCAATGTGTTCAGAATTGCAACTTGGCGACTATCAAAATACTGAGAATTGTCACGCTTGTGGAATTACAGAAAAAACACTTCACTTTGAGCTGCCATGATGAATTGTATACAAAAATAACGAAAACACGGGACGGGTTGATATATTATGACAGACAGATTTATTTTCGTCACTTTGATGTGTGATAAAAAACCGACGATGAACGGATTGCCGCAAAATGCCCGGTTAGTGGGAAACACTATAGACAATAAATACCAAAAGATACAGAGAAAACGGACTCTGAGCCATATTTTGAGAAAACATTTGGCCATTTACAGGACCAATCAAAGTATGAAAATAAAATGTTACATATCTTCTAGTTTGTGGAGTATTTGTGTCTATTCAGTCTCCATTATTTTTTGCATCATTACAAATGGATACCAACTAGAATCGTCACGGAATCTTAAGAGAATAAAGGCAATTATTTTTTTAATTGCGTCAAGTTTACCATGTCATAGCAATAGCATAACACAAGCATACTAATGTTTGTCTAATGATATTTTTCTATGAAGCTTTTACGGCGTAGGTATGCATTGATTTTTTACATACTCCGCAATTGAATGACGCAATTCGAGACAATACAATCGCAAATGGACGGAATATCAGTTTCTTAAATCCGGGATAGTACGATTTTTTCGAGTCTTTCTGACAGACTTCAAAAGACGTGCAGAGTCTGAAAACGAGAGTCTTAATTATAATAACGAATATTTAGGCAAATTCTGTCAACAAATCTATGGTTAAAATCGATATTTCACGTATATCAGCTGTAGCAGGTTGTTTCTGTAACAGGGTATAATTTTGCGAGATTTGCTGAATTTTCAGAAACGTTCTCGAGAAGCAACCGGAATTTTCCTTCTTCCTTGCTCCGTCCCAACTTATCGCCATTAAAGACTGTTAAAGTCAGCTCTCCTCGTCCTCAGGTTGTAGGTCCTTCTAACATATAAAACGTCATCTAGTTCATGCTATCGAATAATGTTATCTTTCTGTGGTAACCTTGATTTTTTTTGGTCTTCCTCTAGATGTCTTTCGAGGAAGATCCATGGCGATCACCAGGTTTACAATATGTTCAGGTTCTTTACGTCCTATTTGCCTATACCATTTCAATTGCCTTTCCTCTATCTTACTATTGATATTAGTTAGAGAAGCAACCATGATTAAGACCCCCAAATAAAGAAACTATCATTTCATCCACTTGCGACTGACTATATATGAGATTCTTTTGTCAGCATTTTGGCTATTTTTGTATTGAAATCGATGAAATTAGAATAGTCATTTAAACGATGGTTAGTACTCTTACATATTGCGTTTCTAGGAATTCAATGTTGTGAACTATTCATTCAAGATTGTAATTTTGGGTTCAGAGGTTATATGATAAGATAATATACCAAATTCGTCAGTAAACATTACCACACACTTATGCTTATTATAAAAACTATTCATATATCATAAATACCCAAGACGAATGTCATAAATACCCAAGAACGATGTTAAAAATTCAACGTTGTTACGAAAAGTTTAAAAAAATATATTAATCTTGTATCAACTTCTATTGCCATTCGTTAGGACAAAGATGGTCGCTATCAAAAACTTTTTATAAGGGAATTCGTGATGCTACAAATTCGCTCATGAGTAGCGATTGCTCGCATCTCTCATTAAAAGCGTCATTTGTTGTGGTTTCTCAAGAACGTCATTTTTTTCCAAAAACACATAATTCCTTACATTTTTTACATACTTTCATTTGTTCCACCCAATGACGGATAAACCAAAACGATATAAACGCAAGCCGTTTCGTTATGTTCAACAAAATTTCCAATGCTCCAAATTATCCAAACTCCATATTTTTTAACTTACTGTCTATTGGTTTCTGTCATACTACTATTGGTTTCTGTACTATTGGTTTCTGTCATAAGTGTAAATAATTGCTATTAATTTAAATTTTTTCAATTATTGATTTATATTACACGAACAAAATATCGTTTCGCTCTCTGTATATGTAGAAGCAATACTAATATTTGCGAAAATTGATTGCACAATGAAATATTGAAGAAGCGTGATACACATGGATACGTTTTTTGTCAGTTTTTCGTTTTGTTAAATCATTTTTAAGAATGATTTAACAATAATATTCGTGGAATAAAAATAAAGTGTGGCGGTTGTTTGAAATATTGTAGTATTCTCCTACAACAAAAAATGGAGGTTCAAAATCTTCCTACCATCATTTATATAATATACAATATTCATAAAAAAAATATATAAAGTAAGATAATTATTTTATGGTTGCATTCCTTTTAGTCATGACGCTTGTTGATCATTTCAATTGAAAACCGATGAGTATTGTAAATGTCGTCATCACTGGTTTAATTTTTAGATTATAGCCTAGTAACTACGTACAAAATACTACGAACCTACTCACAAGATGACTAAAAACTAGAAAAAAATCAATACCTTATAGGAAAATTTTATATGAAGTAAGTAGGTACCTTTCTACCTACGTACGTACTGAAATTTAAAACAAACTGTCATGTCGCAAATTATCTTAATTTCAAGGTGTAAAGCATGTGTCAAAACAATAAATACACTTTAATTTTAATTAACGACAAAAATATTATATTATAATTTACTCTTTATGATAATAACACGAATAAAGGTGCCTCTCGTATTGCGGAAATTTCAATAACAAAAAAAGGAGATAATAATCGCTTACATGTGAACTGGTTTTGAAGGTGAAACAAACATCAAAGGAAAAATCTATCAACTGCGATGTCTTATACTAGAACGTGTTGACTATAAATAAACACAAACATACTATAAACTTACTGTGGTCACGTTAATCCATACAAATACAAACACTGTATCGCTTCTTGAAGCTTTCGCACAGCACTGATTATTCACTAAACGGGTAAATATTTTATTTCGACAGTAATGTGGTTAATTAAATGTCGATACACTAACACAACACGGGAAAACGCGTCGCCATCTTGGCGTCGAAATAGAAACAACTGAATGCGCGGCAATATGAATCTGACAAAAACAGAAGAAGGCGGCGTGGTAGGAGAGACTGCGACAGACCGGTGGATCTCGAACTGTGGTGACGCTTGAAAAGTTCATAATCTAGGTCAATTGAGGTTGAGTTGTGAAGAGACGAATAATCGATACACCGCTGGTTAACTACGCGCTACAAGTAAAAGTATGTACCTACTTGTAACACGTGAGTTCTTTCAACTCTGTTCTGGTTGACAGGTTAACAGCTGACTATACAAAGCAACAATAACAAAAACAAAAAAACTGTAATATGGGTACATTATTCACACTTCACATGGACTTTAGTTAATTATACAATACGTATAATTGACTTATATTATAATATAATATAACAGTCGTCCGCCTCTGTGATGTAATGGTTAGCACGCTCGACTACCATTCTGGAGGTCCCGGGTTCGATTCCCAGAGGGGGGGCGTCAAAAATATAAGTGACTTTCACTCTAATGTTTATTCAATATTACTTCTGAAGCGGAGGGCTGATCACCTCTCCTTCATGTGTTAATGATCAAGATAACACTACGTTTATACGATGCAGTACCTTATGCACCATTGGGGTGCGGGTAAAGTTTTGAAGAAGAAGAAAATATTATATATTCATGTATTTCTCATTAAATATCTTTTGCACTTTAATTTAAAAAGAGCCATATTTCGTTGGAATTTTACGTAATTTGGCATTGTTTGGAACATTTGTAATTCTTTATACATGACAGTTTTATGGTCTTTTTTTCCAGTGCTATATTCCCAGATACTATTTTTGTACCATTGTGAAAATACTCACTCACTCACTTAATTTAATTTAATTTTATTAAAAAAACTATGCCTAATTATGCAATTATAAATTACGTTTACACATTGTATTTTTTTTAATTGCGTACATAAAATGTTCATGGCTTTAAAAAGGTTGAGAGCCATTAATTTTATTCGAGAGAGGCTAGCCGATTCATACGTCATAAGCCAATACATTTCTATAGCCAGACCTAGTAGGAGTGTGTATGTACGTGTATAAAGTGATGTAAAAAATGAAGTCGTCGCAATTTGGTGGGTATTTTTGCATTAATGCTTCCTATGTACGAGATGCCTACCAAAAACTTGATTTTTAAATGTGTTACAGGTTGCCAATTCTAGATTTTAATTTAATTCATTTCTTATACCGTTTTCTCACGAATATTATCAGCAATTTAATTTAAAGGACACAAATAATTTTTAAAATCTTTACTTTTCTTACCTACTACTGCTATTCCTCCTCCATTTTCTTTCCCATATAACAGTAACCTCCTTCACCCAGTGTTCATTACTAGCGTCATCTGTACTTTATAAAATATAACATTTTTCTTATATTATTATTGCAATTATAACATATTTCTTATATTATTATATCAAATATTACATATTATTTATAAATTCTTGGATATGGAAGACCATATTCAAGAATCTGAACGCAAGACTGATCACCTTGCCCTTCAGACCGTGTCGTCAGATGCGGTGCCCTATGCACTGTTGCTTGCGGATAGTAATAAGATTAAAAGTGAAAATCTTTTGGAAAATAATAAAAAAAAATAAGTGCATTAAAAAAATCAAAATTAAATAAAAATGTTATTCGGTATAGAAAACGTACAAAATCACATATCGCTCGCTCCTTTCAAGAACGTCATAAATCAAAAATCATAAATTTTCAGTTGTGCATGTTTTCGGAATGCCCAGAAAATATACTATATCCCAGCAAAATCGTCATATTTTTTACTTAATATTTACCCGCTACAGGGCAGAAAGTGTTGTTTTTGCATTTTGAAAAAAAGGTATGGGTTAATTATTTTTTTAAATATACTAAATATTTTTCAAATGGAGAAAAAAACCTTCAGGTTTTACCTAAAAAAATCTGTTGCACAGTAAAAAGTTCAATAAGTGGCTTGATATTTATTTTTAATACATTGTATTATATTTTGAAACTTTATAAACGTTCTCTTGAAAAATGATGTTTTTTGATTTATGACTTTCTTGAAAGGAGTGAGCGATATGTATCTCATATCTGTGTACATATAAAGATATTGATTTAAAAAATCTCCAAAATGTTTTAAATAAAAAATGGAGGATTTTAAATACATGTGATGATTATTTGACTTTAATTTGTTAGAGTCAATAAGAGTTTCGGTGCCTATTTTTTCCTCAACAATATTATATTTATATTATATATAATACTACAGGTACGTGAGTTTCGATACACATTTTTTGTCATTAACATATGATACTATATACAAAAACTTGAGTTCAGGTAAACAAGTGTTTTTCGTCAAAAATATGTTGTAATACCATAGAGATGTGGGTTTCAAAACAAATGTTATTTTTTCGTCCAGACTTAATTATAGCATTACTGAGACGTGAGTTTCGATAAATGTATTTTGTTTTTCGTAATATATTTTTAATAATATATTATATTTAATATTACAGAGACGCGAGTTTTGGTACATATGGTATTTTCGTCAATAAAGAGTAGGAGAGTCGAACTTTTTTAAATCATGGTGGTGAGAACTGTGATAAGTATCCATATATTTAGATGTCATACAAGATGCTTACCTAAACCCAATTACTAATGTATGGTTTCAGATTTTAATTGTATGGCTTCCTACCAATTAAATAGTTTCCTGTTTTCTTGACCCCAAACCAATTCCCTTCTGGTATATTTAATTACAAATATTACACTGACCGCAAAACAAGATTTCTTTGATAAGCAATGCTATCGATTTTCGTGGAATAAAAAAAGTTTTAAATATAGCAAAATGTTGCAAATTATTGGTGGTATTCAATGTTCCTGTTTAATGTTTGACCTTGTAACGAAAAGTCCACACATAAATAGATATTATTAGGTACTCACCCCCTGTATTCTGTAGCACAGGTGTAGTGACATTTATGTTTAGTATAAATTAAATTAATAGTTGGTTGAATCCCTGGTGTAGTTTGCAATTTAATTTGTTACTTTCTAGAGAAAACGGAAGGAATGATTGAAATATTAGAAAACATGTAATTTCCAACAAGATTATGGGGACATTTTAATGAAGGTAATATATAACTATTATTCATTTCAAATCTTGATGTGTAGTGTGCATGAATACATTAAATTCTATGGTTTAGGTTTGTACAGGTTTTTCACTTGAAATTAGACGTTTACAAACCAAATTGGAAGCCTAACAAATCAAATTGAACATTCTGCAAAACAAGTTGTTTTGTAAAACGTCCAATTTGATTTACAAGGCGTCCAATTTAGTTTGTAAAATGTCTAATTTAAATAAAAAACAAAAACTACTGTTTTTCATAAGTTTTTTAGTTTTTTGTTGTTGTTATATTTATAAACATGCTCCTTCTATGGTTTACAAGCTTTGACGTATCTCTGATGATAACACTTCATTATCTACATATTACGGTGCCCTACAAATCATTTAATGTTGATAAAACAAAGGATAGGCATTGATTATGTCTCAGTAGATAGCATATATATTTAGGGCTCAAGGGACACATTCAACTATCCGGGGTTGTAAGAGTACAGGTAAACAACCCTGGGTGCCCTAGCACCATTTCCCTGGTTAGTGCCGCGAACTTGGAGTCCGCTTATTCAACTTTTATTCATCTTCTCATCCATACCCGCCGATTATTTCGACTCTTCATCTGGCCGCTTTCAAGTATTTGACATACCTGATTGTGCTAAGTTTTCCTCGGCTTCCTCTGTTCCTTTTTCCAGCTACCTACATTCGCCTCTTAAATTTGTTTTACCATTCTTTCCTCACTCATTCGTTCCACATGTCCAAATCATCTCAACACACCTTTCTTAATTTTATCGATGATCCTTATTTTAGCCTTGCATTCTTTAAAATATTAATTAAATTTAATTAAATAATTCTTCCATTTTGAAGATAATAATAAGTTGTTAAAATAATTTACAATGCATTAAATGCAACTGACAAGTAGTTAATTAGTACCCAATAATAATAGTTGAAACAAGTTTCGTAATTGGTGACAAGGACTGATTATACACGGCATGGAAACCCAGAAAATATAACTAGATAGACAGGGAGACAATAAACGTGAAATTGATACGGATTAAAGATCCGTTTATGCATTTGGAAAACTCAATTTGTTACAATAATTAACGAGGAAACCTACAAGAGTCGAGTGTGGTTCAGTTGGGACTCGGAATGAATGGGTTTAAACTGAAACGCGATCCGGTTTGTGAGATTCGTACGAACATAGATCCGGTTCGTGAGGTGGATCTTCTTTAGATGCTTTCTCGGACTTTCCTGTCGGAAGGAATGGAGGCCGTCTTGCATCCATAGAATTCCTAATAAACTATGATACTCGATAGAAGTGCTGTATTGATATACATACATACATATAAGTATGCAGGAGGATTCACTATGTGTCCAGAATTTTACATATTAAAATTTGTTTTATTATTTTTGTTATGTTTTTGAAGAATAACGGAAAAAATAACCTTACTAAAAACAAAAGAAGGGAGGAGATGAAAGTTGATAAAACATATATTGGCCACATATTCATTTAAAATAACTGTACTTGGCTATACTTTGATGTGTCTCAGACTTGTTAAATAACTTGCCAGGTTAGCGTTGTATATTTTTTTCAGGGTGAAGAGTCAAAGTCACCTAAAGATTTTTTTTAGATCATTGACCGGCCATTAATATATTTTTTCCGCCAAGCCAAGCCAGTATTGGTAATATATTGGACTGTGATCAACAGAATACTTATTCAGTATTATGAAACAAAAATTAGAGTCCTAAAATATGAAAAATTGAAAAAGTGGCACTCAAAAAACTAATGTAAGGCGTAGAAGTTCGGGAAATTCATAAATGTGGAATTATCTGGAAAACTAAGGCACATTTACTGAGGTCATATTTTCATTATTTGTTGAGTCATAAGCTAGCCTAACACCCCTTGAAAGGAATACGTTGGGTTAAGGGACAACCTGTATATGACACTATAGATATCTGTACTGTGTCCAGTTAGCGAATTAATATCAATGCAATAGTACACATATACTGATCCACTGTAGTTGTTGGATGATAAGTTGATAATGACTGGAATGATGTCTTTATCACTTTAGTGCAGGAAGCGTGGCTGATTTGCAAGAGCGATTCTATTCAATATTTAAATTAGCCGCAATCTTCACAACACTCTTTAGTAATAGCCATCAGAGGAGGGGATGACCTTGCCAATGCGCAATGCCTTATAAATAACTACTAAACGGTTGTAGTTTTATCACAAAAAAATAATTAAAATTAACTCGTTATTTTATTATTATTCGAAGAGTTAAAAGCTGTCCAATTAAGAAAAAAATTAAACACAGACACACACACACACACACACACACATATATATATATATATATATATATATATATATATATATATATATATATATATATATATATATATATATATATAACATTCATTCATTCATTCTAACCCTTATGTGCACCCGATGGTGCATAGGGCACTGCACCATATAAACGCATATCAAAACGTGATAATCAACAAATGAAGGAAAGGTCATCAGCCCACCGCTTCAGGTACCAGTCCAGGATAATATATTATAATAAAATACATACGTCTAAAAATTTTTTTATGATTAAAAAAAATTCAATCCCATGTTAAAGTAAAACGACATGCGTACCACACGAGTCAAGTTAATGTAAAATACGTAATTGGAAAGTTACATTTGTACAATATATCAAAAGGACATTGTTTTGCAGGACAATTTAATATGTCCTTCATATTATTATTGAAAGCTGTTTTTTTTTTAGGTAGACGTAAATAACCATGCGGAGTAGAGATATGTATATTGTAAACGAGACATCAGGTGGTTGATTCCAATGAAATGATAAAGCTTTAAATTATCCTGTAGATAACTTTATTTTAATCGGTAAAAAATTTTTTTTCTTTAAAAAAAATCTCTATCTAGCAAAATTGTAGTAATGGAAATCACATTTTCTAGTATGGCTTTGTAATCAAATAATAAAAATGGTTAAAACGTATTTTTAAAGTAATTGCGTCTTATAGTTCGTAAAAACGGTCCGTAAATACATTAACGACATCTACACTCGTGCGAAGAAAACAGTGGACCATTTCCTCATACAACAGCTTGAATGTGCAGAAATACTGATAAACGTAGTCGGAGAGCTTCGGAAAAGTTCTAAAAGAGTCCACCGATGTACGTAGACTTGTTTTTTGATAAAAATAAATATTATACCGTAATTCCGTAAAAATCTTCATATATTCGATTCACATACCCAAACCATCTCAACAAACTTTTCTTTAATTTTATCGATTATGTTCATCTCAGCCTTGCATTCATTCCTTATATCACCATTTGAACATCTATCATACGTTGTTTTGCCGCACATCCATTTAATTTTTGAGACGAATGTAGAAGCAGAGGAAGGCCAAGGAAAATTTAAAAGATCAAATATTTTAAATACATGAAAGTGGTCAGGAGTCGAAAGAATCGGCGGGTATATATGAAGAAAAGGAGAAAATTGTTTGAAAATACAGTTTGGTGTGGCGTTCTATTTTCTAAGTCTACCCCTGCGGGGAAGCGGTGTGATGGTTGGTTAGTTAGTTTTAAATTGAAAATCTCACATTGAATTTAATTTAAAACTTGTTTTGAATTCGTATAAAGTTGTTTCTAAAAAACAATAACGATTAACCACTTATTTACAGTTTGTTTCAATGATTAAGAAAGTCGATTTAAACTTTCTGAGAACTTTATTGAGACCGAAAGCGTATAATAGAAAAATTCGATAAAATAATACGAAAAGTTGTACTCTACTAAAAGCTTTCGCGGATAATCTTATAGTCCTGTACTTAGTAAGGACGACTAAAGGACAGAGTCGGGAATTAAGTTTAAGAAAGTAAGGGACAGACAATCGCATTAGATCTGCTTCGGACTCCCAATAAACTGTAGCTTTAAGATACCTTAAAAGGTTTATTTTATCAAAAAAATCCTTTGACATTTTCGATAGGAAAATTAATGGGCGATGATGACCGATCGTATTAGATTCAATGAGCCCTAAAAGGTCTTAATACTAATAAATCAATTTTTATTTAATTTTATTATATATACTTATATATATTTAAAAGGAATAACCCGCAAAGCTCCTACTTTTAGAGGCTTGTCTGCGGGTGGGATAGTAAAGATAGGGAAGGTAAATGTGAAAAACATATCACAAACACCCAGACCAATTGAAAATAAATCATTCTTGAATTTATTTTGCAATTGGCGGGAATTGAACCCGCGACACTAGTTTCGCAGTCGAGCGTCTTCCCAACTACGCCACGGCACATGTCGTGATGTAGTTGGGTAATGAAATGTTTTTAACAATTAGGTTACAATAAATTTAACATATTTAAGATATTTTATTGATATCTTACAAAAGATGAAGAAGAACATGGAAGTCTGGGCAATTACAAGGCTTACGTCCTGTAAAAGGCTAGTAAAAGTGATCGCTTGCATAATTTAATGATGCATTAAAGTTTTTTTTATTAGCAGAGACCTTCATTCAATGTATGTTAGATTCTTTCCGAATTATTAAACTACTGGGAGATGACTGACACTAACATTTTTGGTGCTAAATATCATTAGAAACATTGAAAATATTGTAATATCATTCCCATTATTGACATAGTACTTTTACATTACTATAGTACTTTTGGATGTTAAGATTTGTTTGAAAATATCTTGAGCACATTACTTCTTCAGAATCATCTATGATTGAAATAAGAGAGTTTAAAAAATATGTAAAGAGATTTTTAAAATTTTATTAACAGACATTTATGAAATGTTTGTTAATTTTTTCATGAATTACTCACTAGGAGACGCTCGAATACATCATTTACAATTTTTGTTAACCTTGTCCGCCTCTGTAGTGTAATGGTCAGCACGCTCGGCTACCGTTCTGGAGGTCCCGGGTTCGATTCCCAGGGGGTCAAATAAATATAAGTGATTTTTTCACTATAATATTTATTCAATATTACCCTGGACTGGTACCTGAAGCGGAGGGCTGATCACCTTTCCTTCGTGTGTAAACGATCAAGATAACACTGTGTTCATATGAAGCAGTGCCCTATGCACCATTGGGGTGCGGATAAGGGTTTTTATTATTATTATTATTGTTTTTGACCAGTTATTTATTTAAAATATTTTGAGCGTCCAAATCTTTATTTACAAACCTAGATTTATCTACCAAACAGTGATTTATATTGATATCTTATTATAGAAGACAGGTCTTACCATAAAACCATCTAACCCTATAAATACACAGATTTCCATATTTTACTTCATATACCATACGTTGAGATATTCATATAAATACTTCGTAAGAGAACAAACCTATCAATTGTTTTTCACTATAATTGGTAGGTACTTGAAGACAGGGGCTGATCACCTTTCCTACGTGTATTTAACGATCAAGATAACACTGTTTCTATGCGATCCAGAGACCTATGCACCATTAGGCGTAAATGAGGGTACGAATAAAAGTATCTTAATTTAAAATATCCATAATTTAAATACAATTGAATACATATATTGACAAAAGTATTACGGAATAAATTTCGCAATAAATATTGTTATCTAAGTTTTAAAGTTTCTTTATAAGTTTCTCTCAATTAAGTTGTTTTTTGACTGAATTAAGTCTGCTGTGGTACAATTCTCAAAGCCTTCCGTAAATTGAGTAAAAAAAAACTTCCTCTTCTTTATAGTCTTTCTCAATCCACAACATTTTGAGTGTGTCAAAATACTTGTTCACAAATCTGGGTTTTTCCAGTTGGGATGTTAACATTTTTCACAAAGATGATCTTACACATCCTCTTTTACCATTGGAACATTTATGTTTAATCTATCATCGTTTTTAATTATTTATAATTTTTTGACTTCTCAGATGTAGAAGAACATGAAAGTCTGGGTATTTAAAGGGCTTACAACCTGTTATAGGTTGGTTAAGTGATTACTTACGCAAGAGCAACATTCTCCATTGTACCCATGACTGACAACCACTTTACTCAAATTTTGGAAGTCTTACATATACTTATATATGATCAATCTTATGACGTTCCATGATTGCGTTCACAACAGCCATCTATGATTGGATTTAGAAAGCTTTTATTTAGCAGAACTCGGATTATTTAACATACTGGGATGCTCACGAAAACCCAATTTTTCGATTTTTATGCAGCTCATACTTTGACCAGTTATTTTATTCACAACTAATTGAGTGTGTAATTAAACTCACGAACAAGTATTTGGATACACAGCAGATCGTCATATTATACACAGCGGGTCGTAAGCCCTGTATTGACAAGTGGGTATTTACTGAGACTTCTACATTTTTCTTCATCTATGCTGTGATAAAATAATAAAAAACCTTTGCTTAATTATTTTTCTTAACCGATTATTTTAATTATTTATTATTATTAAAATATTTTTCTTATAAAAGGGAAATATTTACGCTATTATTAATTACTAAAAAAAACTTAATTTTCATACTTTTTCTGTGAGCCTAAGCGGTCATTGATAAAAATAGGTATCGAATTGTGGTAGAGTGGGTTCGAACCCAGTAATTCTGACTCAACAGTCTGCGACACTAACCACGAGACCAGAGCCAGACAGCAGTATTAAAAAAAAACACTTAAATTTTAACTGATGTGATTCAGAATCGGACCATTGAAAGGCTGAAAATTATCCCTATCAACAATAAGGTAAACTTCCTTATTCTTAGGTAAAGTTAGTTAAGTTGAGAGTGGGGTGGTTGGTGAGGGATGTAATAAAGCTGCTCTCGCTTTCACACCCCCTGACCTATGGAAAGCTTCGTTTGAAGGATGTCCTTTGTATGTGTCTAGGGCACGAACTTGGAGGACGTCCTTTGTCAGTCTTGTTTAGGCACGTTCTTTGTTCTTCAAATTGGAGTAATCAGTGATTTATTATTATTTATTTCGTGATTTTTAAGGAAAAATATTTTAATTAAAAAATAAATATAAAACTCAATAATTACGATAAACGACGATAATGTCAACCCTGTGACTTAAGTTGGAATTTTGAGAATTTTCCATGAAATAGATTAGATTTGGTAGCTTTGTAAATCAATCCTGCGAGATGAGTGAGATGAAATTTACCAGGAGGTTAGAAACAGTTAAGAGTTGAAATTGATTTTAATTAAAATTTTATGAAAAAATTTAAACTTAAAAATAGGCTACGCAAGATGTCAAGAAATTCAGAGGAAAGGATTTTTCCTTTTTTATACAGGAATGAAGGTCCTTTCCCACCAAAACAATAGCCACTTCGGGGATGTCCGTAAACACGTTGTGTTCATTTCCGCCGGAAGCGCTTACGCTGGATTAGTGAAGCTTTTCTTTGTACAAATTAGAGCGCCAAATGAAAAACGAAAGAACGCTTGTCTTTCGAGGAATTCGAAATTTAAGAATTACTGGAATTCTAAAGTTCTTCGTATAACTTGATAGAAAATATGATTTTTTAAAAGATTTTTTAAAAGAACGAACTAAAATTAAATAACTAAGCAATGCCACTTCACCGCAGGGTAGGCAGACAAAATAGAACGACACGTCAATCCGTTTTGTAAACAATCTTCGACTCTTCCATATTCATGCATCTCCTTATACATACCCGCCGATCATTTCGACTCCTGATCTGACCTGGCTGTAAATTGATTTTAATTAAACATTCAATTATTTAAAAAAACAATTAAAGTCTAAAATGTACCAATTTTACTTTGGAAATTAACCTCTTCTCTCTGTTGAAAGATATTGTTTCACAGGCATAAGTTCTGACATTTGAAACATAACAATAACAATAAAAAGTATCTCTTTGCAGTAAACAAGTAAGTAAAATATAGCCTATTTTTCTTAGAATATTAAGCTGGGAAGGGGTTGAGATATATGTAAGTATATTAAATATTTTCACGAATATATTATATATTTGACTCTACATAGTTACCCCTGCGTTCAGCGTTCACCCCTATTCCTATGCAGCATGCAAATTTTTATATTATGGAAGAAAAATGCGTCTATTAAGTGCCTTGAATTTTTATTTTTTCCATTTGAGGGGATTTTTGGATTTATGTAGGGAATAAACATTTCATAGAGAAGTTTATACAAGCAATACAATAGGGGGAGAGTAACCAAATAGATTTAGTTTTCTTTTCACATAAATATTCGAAATGAAATATTAAAACATCTTAAATTTGATAAGTGTATTGTTGTGTTTTTATATAAAAATGATGTATATATACAGGGTGTTCCATGGATCGTGGATCAGTGAAAACAGTATGATAAAAAAAACCCCAAGAACTATAAAAAAAACATGTTTGCTACGTGATATTTATGGCTTTAAGAATTGTTGATTATTTAAAAAATTAAACACTTATTGAGTTTTATTTCATTACAAATTATGGTGTATAATGAAATAAAACTCAAAAAGTGGTATTTTACACGTGTTTTATTTTTAAAATAATCAACCTGTTATTCCAATAAGTTAATAAAAAAACTCCATACAAAAAAATTATAAAACCAGTCTAAACCTCCTGTATACCACTCAATCAAGTTGAAATGCCTGATTTCTCTCTCTGAAATTTTCGATACATGGTTCTAGAGAAAATGTAATTAAGGTAGGTACCATAAAATATTTTGTCCGCCTCCGTAGTGTAATGGTCAGCACGCTCGGCTACCGTTCTGGAGGGCCCGGGTTCGATTCCCAAGGGGGGGTAAAATATATATAAGTGATTTTTTCACTGTAATATTTATTCAAAATTACCATAGACTGGTACCTGAAGCGGAGGGCTGATCACCTTTCCTTCATGTATAAACGATCAAGATAACACTGCGTTTATATGACACAGTGCCCTATGCACCATTGGGGTGCGGATAAGGGTTTTATTATTAAAATATGATAATTTTAATTGGATGAGGATAGTTTCTAAGCATACTATCATATATTGTATATTGTATGAAATTTTCGTTACTAGATCAAATATTGACAGAATTGTGAACACAAACAATAGATCAACAGAATTGATGGAATATTTTCACACTACAAGATTTTTAATTTGAATAAAACTTATTATGAAGTATTTAAGGGAAAAGGTGCAAAACGGTAAAGAAAACTATGCTAACAAATAGTTTGTTTAGTTTTTCTCACCATGAATAGTTAAATAATGAGGCGTTTTTCTTCATAGTAAACAAACATACGAAAGTACTATATTGCGACAACTCTTTATAATTCCCAACATCATCTATAAACAACAAAACACATTGCATTTGGGTCCATAATCACAAAGAAAAAAACATGTTTTATGCCGGGACATTAGCGAACAAAACATGAAAAATAAGCTTAAAAGCACTGAAGTAAACAATCAGCTTATGTTAAACATCATTCTTACGTACAATATTTTTGTGCTTTTGCCCTTGTAATGGAAATTTTGTAAAGATACGTTAATGGAGTAATAATATTTCGTGAGCAGGATTTATTTTCTGGGATTTAATTTTGTTTTTAAGTATTTTTTTTTAAACTGATGAATGATCCATCCTCTATTTAGAATAGCAAGAACGATTAACAATACAACAATTTGCATAGGCTAAACATTAAGCTAAAACATAGCGAAAAAAAGGAATATGTATTTATACTTACAAATACACAGAAATGTATGTTCAAAACAATAACGATAAATCAATAGTAAAAATAATAAAACATTATCAATTTTGGTTTATTATTCTAAATATATCGCTAACTCCTTTCAACAACGTCATAAATAAAAAAAACTTGATTTTTCAGGAGATCGTTTTTTAAGTTTAAAAAATAATCAAATATATTAAAAATAAATATAAGGCCACTTATTAAACTTTTTAATGTGCAACCTACTTTTACTGTAAAACCTGAAGGTTTTTTTTCTACATTTGAAAAATATTAATTATTTTTAAAATAATAATTAAACAATATATTTTGTTCAAAATGCAAAACCAACACTTTCTGCCCTGTAGCGGGTAAATATTAAGTTAAAAATATGCCGCTTTCGCTGGGATATAGTACATTTTCTGGACATTCCGAAAAAATGCACAATTGAAAATTGACGATTTTTGATATGTGACGTTGTTGAAAGGAGTGAGCGATATAATGCCTGTATATGTAAGCACATATGTATATATATATATATATATATATGTATATATATATATATATATATATATATGTATATATATATATATATATATATATATATATATATATATATATAAATATGTATATATATATATATGTATATATATATATATATATATATATATATATATATATATACATATATATATATATATATATATATATATATATATATATATAATAATAATATAAAACCCTTATCCGCACCCCAATGGTGCATAGGGCACTGTGTCATATAAACGCAGTGTTATCTTGATCGTTTACACATGAAGGAAAGGTGATCAGCCCTCCACTTCAGGTACCAGTCCAGGGTAATATTGAATAAATATTACAGTGAAAAAATCACTTATATTTATTTTACCCCCATTGGGAATCGAACCCGGGACCTCCAGAACGGTAGCCGAGCGTGCTGGCCATTACACTACGGAGGCGGACATATATATATATATTTATATGTATATATATATATATATATATATATATATATATATATACATATAAATATATATATATATATATATATATATATATATATATATATATATATATATATATATATATATATATATATATATATAGAGAGAGAGCTTCCAAGAATTTGAGTAGTGTGGTTGGCAATAATGGGTAGAATTGATGAATGTTACACGTGTGTAAAGTGATCGCTTAAACCAGCCTATGACGTTCGTCAGCCCCGTAAATGCCCAGACTTCCATATTTTTCTTCATCTTTGATGAGATGTCAAAAAATAATATGACATTAAAAGGGCTTTATAAATTCAGGATTAGTGTCAAAAAACGTCAGGACATATATTATGGGTCAAATTCCACATGTTTCTGGATATGATTATGGAATTCCCGGATATTGTGTATTTTATGATGGTTGTTTAAATCAGCTTCAGTTTATACTTTTTGAAAATGACTATTTTGTTGTTTATTTAAGTAAAACGTTAACACTATTGTCTAAACCAGATACAACCATGCCAGTCTAAGGTTTGAACCAATGCAAGTTAAAATTAATTAAACGGGTCTCGGTAGAAATTTGAAGATATTATTCCTTCGCACTCCCTTAAGAAAATGGCTCCCGAAATGGAATAATTAATTGTAATTGTATCGCTATAATAATTCATCCAAAACGCTGTTCAAATTTATATACCCTTGTAGATAACATTTAATGTTTCGTTAAGGTTCTTTAATATCACCTTGCTTAGAAGCTACGGAATTATCGTGTCCTGTAATGAAAGATATTATCATATTATTAGATTAAAACCAACATTTTTAGCTTTTCCACTTCACTTTTATTTGACCAGCGACCTGGTTTCATCGTTACCGACATCATCAGACTGGTGGGAGGCTATACAAATTGTTATGTTATATATAACAATTTGTATAGCCTCCCACAAGAAATTAATTTAATTTCTCAACAAAATTATATCATATCGTGGTTATCAACTCCTGCCTTGTTTTATATTTAACATAACAATTTGTATAGCCTCCGACCAGTCTGATGATGTCGGTAACGACGAAACCCGGTCGCTGGTCAAATAAAAATAAAGTAGAAAAGCTAAAAATATTGGTTTTAATCTAATAATATATTAAAATGCAATTCCATCACGAAGTGTCAGTGGATAATATAAATCTATTAGAAATATACTATTTTAAACTTTCACTTAAGGCTACATAGTCCACAAGTCATTTTAAATAACGAATAATAAAAAATAAAAAATGATAATTTCCTAGGTAAGTATACCATTGCTAAATCATTTCCACCATAATATTTTCCCCAATTCATTCACAGTGAAGCGCCCTTGAGGTATTTTTTTACGAAAATGGCGCTATATAAGTTATCCGATTTTATTATTATTATTATTATTGAAAATTCGGCTATGAGGTATTGATACTGGGAGCGGGATGTTTTACAACTAGAGGTGTGATTAACGTGTAACTGTTACTTTTTCGTTTACATGATTTATAGGAGTATTAAATTCATTTATTCGGCATTAACTTTGTAGAATGACATGTTGATAATATTAAACAAACTAAACACTTGTATAAAACCACTAAATAACTTTTATTTCATTACACACGACAAGTTTCGAAAAATACTGATGTTTTCATCTACATGTGAAAAGTAAAACTAACTAAAAGTAAAATTTACTTTTGCTTTTACTTTTTACCTGTAGATGAAAGTTTCTGTAGTTTTCGAAACTAGTCGTGTGTAATGAAAAAAACTCATTAAGTGTTTACTTTTTTGAACTCTTACGTTTGCTGTATTTAGAAAAAGTACGAGTATTCGTTACTTTTTCATAATTTCGATTTCCTTCTTTATGTTTTTAATGTCGAATTTTCATATTCATTAAGAGTTAGAAAAATGCGAATCGTAGCCAAATTTGTGAATTGACTGGCGTGATAAGCTTAAATTGATCAAATTTAAAAACTGAATTAAGGAACGACTTATTATATTTTAATTCGATCGCCCATGTCTATTAATCATGTAATAATAGAACATATAAAGCGATATTTTTATTTTATTTGAAATGTCCAAGTGATAATTTTTAACAAGATTTTTTTTTTTATATATCTCAACAAAGATGAAGATAAATAATATTTTCCATATATTTTGAGACGTAAATAAAAAACTTGAAATAAATAACTCCTAAGTGGAGACAAATCCTGAAATTGCAAACAAAATTGAAATTGGATACACAATTTTTTTTAGATAATTTTTACATAAGATTTTCTCGTATCCAAAGCATTTTTTTAAGAACTTTTTTTTTACTTGGATGAAATATGTAATTTATCGAGAAATACGACAAACGTGACATGAAAAAAATGCTCAAAATGAGGTGTCGTTTTTTAATCCTCGATCAGTTTTGTTCAACACCGAAAGTATCTCTGAAAATGAAGCGCCCATCATAAATCAGTTAGTACGATATTAAATTTGTTAATAAATCACTCAAATGGTAAATTACGTTACCGTAAAATGCAACGTAATCTTTACACCCCACATTATTATAACGACAAATAATAAAAATGTTTAACGGTATTCATTAGCGCGGTGCTTGAAAATATACCAAAACAGAATAATACGCCAGGCCATCCCTTTCTTTCACGCAGTGATTAGATATCATCATCCCCTTCGCACCGACCTTTTTGCGCTGTGACCCAGAAATGATGGATTGCCGGGGTAAATAATATCGTCAAATTTCTCGCTACCAAGGACAACAAATATTAAGAAGTAAAACAGATGTTTTCAAAGATAAACTTAAAAAAAAGAGTTTGGTAAAAAACGTGCGTTTGATACAGGCACGCACCAATGCCTACTCTACGTTACCTACATAATTTTTTGTTGTTGTTATAATTTACATATTAACTTTCATCAGATTCTAGAGTTTATATAATAACACGCTACTAACTATGAATTGCAGTGCCTCGCTCATCATGTTAAAAGCATTAATTAAACGCCCAATATACGACAGATCGCAAACTGATTATTTTAAAACTCAGCTTACATTTAACGTCATTGATTTTTTTGTTAAAACACCGTTTTGGTATTGAAAAAACAGTTTTTTTTTCAGAAATAAATATATGATTTCGAAAAGAAAATAATTATTTAAAGGTAAGGAGTTATTTTTTAAAAATATATACCTATTCTAAATAAAAAACAAAAATTGCGTGGAGACACGTCTGGCGAGACACTGAATAGATAGATAAAGATAAAATAAGTAAAAATAAGTTGTTTAATGTAAAAGGGTTTAAAAATATATAAATATATGATGAGATGCCTGACTATATGAAGAATGAAAAGAGTTTGAAAGAATTTAAATATAAATGTTTTGTTTACTGTAAGGAGATGTAAAAATATGTATACGTGATGTAAATTAAGTGTAAATAAAAGTTTATATTAGTTGTAATATAAGCTAACTTAAGAAATAAAAAATAAATAAAAATAAAATAGATAAATTTCATTATAAATATTTCGTCTTCATGGTGTAACTCCCCTGGCTTCTTCCACTCCTTGTGAAAGATGTTGGTGGTGGGGTGGGGGGAAGAGGTGGTTGTAAGAAGGTATGATAGCCAAGGGGGAGGGGAGTGGACCTGATAAACTTGGGAATTATCTGCGTGATCACCCATAAACAAAATGCGGACAGAGAAGACTATACATAACTTTATAACGATCTGCGACATCCACTTCAGGATGGACAATTGGCAATACTTAAATAAAAACCTATCGTCAATAAAAAAAATATTTTGACATCTCATCAAAGATGAAGAAGAATATGGAAGTCTGGGCATTTAGGGGCTGACGACCGTCATAGGCTGGTTTAAGTGTTCACTCTTCACACGTGTAACGTTTTCCAATTCTACTCATTATTGACAACCACACAACTCAAGTTCTATATATATATGAACCAATTTTGCAACATTATTCTTGAATCACTAGAACTTCACTAGAGGCATCTATTGGTGAGATGAAAAGAAGCTTTTTAGATAAAAAAGCATTCTGAAATATGGGTATTAAGAGGTCTTATTATTACTTGTCACAGGCTTGTCATACGTGTAACATTCACCATTCTACCCATGATTGACAGCCACACTACTAAAATTTTTAAACTCATGCATATATGTACAATAAATCTCATGACGCTTCATGTTTGAGTACGGTAGCCATCTATGTTTGTTGGTTTGAGAAAGCTTATACTCGTATTAATCAGATGCCGTTTTATTTGAGATATATGCAAGAGCCGAATTATTGTACAAACTGGGAGACCCCTGAAAATTGATCTTACAGGTTGATTGTGATCGAAATCATGTTTTCAGAGATCTCACAATTTGTAAAATAATCTGTTTTACAGTGTACAGGTTTTTCATTATTTGGTCGTTTTACAGACTATATTGGACGTGTGATAACTCAGATTGGACGTTTCACGAAACAATTTGGAATATACGAGTAAGTATTTTATAAAATAATTATAATTTAAAAAAATATTTTAAAAAAAATCTACTTTTAGAAGTATTTCATAAACCTGCCCACAAATTTTATTCTTAAGACTAGCTAGTGCGTAAATCGTCAAGTTGGCAAGCCTGCGCGGCGCGCTGTCATATTTTGTGCGCGCGATATGTTTTTAAACAAGATTTTCAATACTAATTTGAATCATGATAACTACTTTGAATATATTCCTAGCTTTGTTTTAAAATACAATTTAACGTCCAATTTGTTTTATGAACTCTTTGTAAAGCGTCTATTTTGAAGTGAAAAACCTGTTAAGATATTTCGGAGTGATAAGTTTTATTTCTTCATAAATTCTAGTCTTGGGTGATAGGATTAATAGCAGCAATCGTGAATATAATATCATCCACGTCATGTGAAATTTTAATCTGTTCGGGTATTTCCATCTCAAGGAAGCCGTAAAACTAAGAATTGCCTAACCTGGAAATAATCCCCAGGAGCAATATAAACACTAACTCCGGCACTGGCATGTATGGAGTAATAGTGATCAGGAAAAGGAATAAATCACAGTATGACCTCACAAATTTAAGATCAAAGTATCAAAATGTTTCATCAGGAAACTCTTTTATCCTTATGAAAATTTACCGTTTATTTTCTGAAAACTGGCGTAATTTTATTTGGAAAAGGGTTGTTATTTTCATGAAAAAATGTCATGTATTTTTGAAAGGAACCATGTTATTATTGTATTGACAAAAGGATTTAAAAAAAAATATATTTAGAAGTTGATTTTTGATTTATTTTTATTTTAGAAAAAGAAAAATATTTGTGTTTTTATTATTTACATAAATATTTCAATTTCATACTTTTTCTGTGAGCCTTAGTGGCTCATTTTTAGAAATAGGTATCAGTGGTGATTGTGGTAGAGTGGGTTCGAACCGAGAAACTCGGACATAAGATTCCGAGATACTAACCACGGGACCACAACCCGACACAGTTAATTTTCAAAAGTGTCTAAATCCGTTTGTGTTAAATTAAAGTAAATATGGCTTTATGTTACCTTTACCTAATGTCGCTAAATGATATCTGAATATAATTTTTTGTAAAATCTTTATTCTTCTTATTTTTATAAGATGAACACTATATTATATGTATAATAGAATTAAAGGATCTCTGCCAAACCTTACTCAAATCAACCATTAATACTGTCGTGAACTCGCACATGATGCGTCGTTTGAATGGTATCATACACTTAAACCAGCCTATGACCCAGAATTCAATATCCTTCTTCATCTATGTTGAGATGTCAAAATGCAAAAATTAATAATTTAAAAGGTGTAATTTCTTTATCATTGAAAGCTAATCACGCCAATCAGTGTACAAATATATTGCGTATTTGTGTCGCCTACTTTCAAAATCCGCCTGATCCATGTAAGTCGATTTTACAAAAAATGCTAAATTCTCCGGGTTTAACTATGTCTATCTTTAGATAAAATGTTATGAAATAGAGAATTTTCCCATTTTTATGGATTTTTTTCAGTATTTAAATAAAAATACGAGACAGAAACCGATAATGACGTCATCTTAATTTTTGACCTATCCCCGCTCTGTGATTGGCCAATATGGGTTGGAAGGCAATTTACATGAATATAGCGGCATTTGAAATACAACGCTGTTTTTAAGTATTTTTTAGCAGGGTTTTCAAGTATATAAATATTTTAAACAATAAAACCCACAATTGGCATTCCGATAGAGTATTTATTTTAAAATCTCGTAAAATTGTAGTAAGAAAGAAAGTAGGCGACACATTTCAAGGCCCTAATATATTTGATGATATGACATCAAAAATTTAAGCTGGAAAGAAATATTAGCCGAAACACCAATCCACATTTTCCGAAGACACATCCTTGGAGAACCCATTACTGGACTCCGAGAAGGTGAAGCTCCTACCACCAAGACAGGTCGTGAGTTACATGACACATGTAGGACTTGAGAGTGAACTGTGATACAGTGGGAGGTCACAATAGACCTAATATGGTCGCAGTGACATAAGGGATGCAAGATCCCTTGACCTCAGAACAAAAAAAAACATGTAAGCCGAGAAAAAGTTACGTATAACCTCCCGATTCGGTAACTGAAAAGGTCATAATTACCTATTAGTTACATCTCTTTATACGTTTATCTTTACACTTTCAACTACATACTAATATTGATTTAAAGATTTTAATGCTCGTTAAAAACGTGTAGATCTACATTTAAAAAATGGTCTTCGTGATATATGAGGCTTCGAAAGGTACTGAAAATAGTTGGAAGACGAATGCCGACATTAGTTGGAAGGCCGAGGTCAATGGCACCGGAATCACGTGAAGGGAAGTCGGCCTCGCCAGACTTAGGAAATTGCCTGTAAATCCAGTCAAGATGAAACATTACAACCGACAAGCCGAAACATATAAACCCTTGAAAATTTATTTCAAACGTGAAAAATTTACCCACTGATTCCACATTATGAAAATATAGTGAAATCATAAGTTGAAAACCTTATCCATCTTTACTAGATGCGTCATTGGTCTTTGAAACAGGACAACTTAATATAATAGTAGTATGGGTTATTTATATAGCGCCATTTTCGTAAAATACAACCCCTCAAGGGTGTTTATGTCTTTTTATATTTCTCGATGTCTTTTTATACAAAAAATATTTGACAATAATCACTTAAAGATTCGATGTATGACCAAGACAAAATTATTTTATTCATATGTGAATAAAATAAATGGTCAAATGTAATCTTCATAAAAATTGAAAACCATGTTTTCAGCCGTCTCCTAGTATGTAAAATAATTCGTTAAGGGTAATTACCGATTTATTAACACACGTATTTTGTAAAAAAAATTCACCTAATAAAAAGCTAACTGAAATCAACCATTTTGAGTGTGTCCAAATACTTGTTCACAAAATCTCTTGTTATTTAAATTATCTCCAATTACAGGAGTTATTTTAATATTATTTTTTGACATCTCATCAAAGATTAAGAAAAATATAAAGTCTGGGCATTTACGGGGCTGACGACTGCCATAGACTGGTTTAAGTGATCACTTTACACACGTGTAACATTCACCAATTCTACCCATTATTGACAACCACACTACTCAAATTCTTAAAAGTTCTATATATATGAACCAATTTAAAAACCTTGTTCTTGAATCACTAGAACTTCACTAGAGACATCTATTGGTGAGATGTAAAGAAGCTTTTTTTATTAAGCAGAAACTCTTATATTAGTATGTGAGGTCCGAATCCTGGATTATAATCACACACATTAGAAACGCCAGAAAATACCATTTTCATTTTATGGGTAGAATTGGTGAATGTTACACGTGTGTAAAGTGATCACTTAAACCAGCCTATGACGGTCGTCAGCCCCGTAAATGCCCAGACTTCCATATTCTTCTTCATCTTTGATGAGATGTCAAAAATTAATATGATATCAACCATAGTGACATGTGACTAAAATTACTTGGAAGTCAATTGTCAATCATGAGTAGAATGGTGTTTGTTAGACGGTTAATATTCGTTTGTATCAGAACCTTCTTCTTCACTAATGCGACATTTCCGTCAATGCCGATAATAAATTCATTTATTCAAACGTCTGAACCAAGAAGAAGCGGAAAAATGTAATAATTTGAGTATAAATTTTCAGTGGAAATTGCGGTCATTGGTTAATGATATATTTAAGGAAATTACATTTTTTGCAACTGTGGAAGTCTAATTACCTACTTTATATTAATTCCTTTTTATAATAAGTTGAAATTACGCAGTGACATGTTGTTTGATAACCACTACGATCTCTCAAATATCAATTTAAAATGTTCTTGTTTTTTTATTACATTTACTAATTTAGACTGACATTTCTTGGCAAAACTACATTTAATATAATAGCGATTTATGTGCTTGGCTGGGAGGTAAAGACAAAAGTAAAAATTACTTAATTCGGCAGTCACTTTGTAGCAAAATCTATGCATTTTTAATATAAGTTTCAACGTTACTGACAGCATCAGACTGGTGATTACCATTACATTCAAAATCAATTATGAAATAATAAAAAAAATAGCTATTATTCAATATTTAAAAAATAGTCGTCAAATATAATTTCTACACATCATTTTGCTAACTGCCATCTTTCCTTGTGCATATGTTTAACCTGCTGAAAGTAATTTTTTTACAGTTGTATTCATTATTATACCATCAATATTTTTTGACTTACACCTGTCAAAAATAATTTGATTTAAATTTACGTATTATTTCGTATATTGTCATCAAGTTAGGAATGCGTGCGTCTTTTGTCCATAAAAAAATGAATTTACATTTTTATGACGTTCATGTCAAATTTGAAATCCGTAACAAAGGCCAAATTTTTATACAGATAATCTAAATGTAAACAATGAAATAAGTTTATCTCGACACGTTTCACGTTTTATTCCGTTTCTTGGTTTATTTTCTGTTTTTGCATAATTGCTTTTTTACTTTCCGTCATTTTTCATAGTCGCTCCGGGTAGTGACCGCACGGTCGTAAATCCACCCCTGGACCCTTCCAGGGACTGTTACGTCCCACAAGGGATGATGACGTCACCGACGTGTAGCGCTACCCTAAAATAAAACTAGAAAACTCCGAATAATGTACTCAAGGAGATTAATATACATGGTTAAAAATATCATAAGAAATTTTAAAAATTATTTTTTACACGGAAATATTTTTATAGAGTAACGCGCGTACACTGTGTATATCGAGAAATTGCTTAAAAAAATATATTGTATTTATTTTTAGCATTCTGTAGGTCCCGGGTTCGATTCCCAAGGGGGGTAAAATATATATAAGTGATTTTTTCACTGCTATATTTATTCAATATTACCCTGGACTGGTACCTGAAGCCGAGGGCTGATCGCCTTTCCTTCATGCGTAAACAATCAAGATAACACTGCGTTTATATGACGCAGTGCCCTATGCACCATTGGGGTGCGGATAAGAGTTTTCTTATTATTTTTAAAGACATATTAGGTAGGTACACAAGTCACATATTAAAACCCTCCTCCGCACCCGATGTTGGTTAGGGCACTGCATCATATAAACGCAGTGTTATCTTGATCATTAACACATGACGGAAAGATGATCAGCCCTCCTCTTCAGGTACCAGTCTAGGGTAGTATTGAATAAATATTAGATTGAAAATATCACTTATATTCATTTGATCTCTCCTGGGAATCGAACCCGGGACCTCCGGTACGGTAGCCGAGCGTGCCGACCATTACACTACGGAGGCGGAAAAAAATAATTCGTACATATATTATTATCAATGTGACTTATGTACGTAATATCGTATTCCCGATGAATATTTTCATAACCTACTCATTTTGGGACATGGGATTGAGGTTAACATGACTGAAATACAAATAAGAAAGTAAAATAAGGATGAAAAATTCAAAATACTTATACTACTACTACTACTACTACTACTAGCATCACGCCATTTCCCCGCAGGGGTAGGCAGAGAGGATAGAACAGCACACTCTTCTGTACTGACATATACTCCTCGCTTCCTCTTAACGTAACCTTGAAAATAATCCCTTTATTAAATGATGTATCAAAGTAACACATCCATAAAGACACACATACAAACACACACACACACACACACACATACACACACACATACACACAAACATACATGCACACACATAACCACCATTATATCTACCTTTATTTATTTTGGTGATTGTAATGAAAGATGGGAGAGAAAGGTATGAAAAGTTCATTTTAAAGTCTAAATACAAGAAATTCTCTGTTACTTAATTATGTGTACTTTACGAAACTAAAATAAAGTAACGAAACTGCTATAAATACCGGATGAAAAGAAAATAATAAAAGATAAGTGAGTTTTCTTTTTTAGAAAACGTTGACACTAGAGCCGGCCGAATAAACTGTGCCGTTCTCCTTCTTAAATTCATGGTATCTTTCATCGCGTAAAAGAGCTACCCATTCTCTCCGCACTACCCTTTCTGTTTACGGGCATCGTAAACCGAAACAGCTGCAGGAGGCTCTTTCTTCCGCTTCCCTCCGCCGGTCGCCGCTTACTCCCTTCCGGAACAGTTCCGCAAGTTTTTGTTTACCCGCACGCCAGTGCTCTGTAAAACATTGTCGCAAATGTGACAAAGTAAAGCAGCGTTTACACCACTACAATTTAAAAAAAACTTTTCGTTGGACACATTAAATAATCGAAACGATAAAAATGTGAATAATGCCACGATTTCAATACCGCTGTTAATAGCGTTATAGAATTTTCAATATATGGCATTAGGACCTTACATTCTAATTGTTTCTAGTCACATAATATGTATAAATATACCATATATGAAATATATATATATATATATATATATATATATATATATATATATATATATATATATATATATATATATATATATATATATATTTATATATATATAGATATATATATATATATATATATATATATATATATATATATATATATATATATATATATATATATATATATATATATATATATATATATATATATATATATATATATATATATATATATATATATATATATATATATATATATATATATATATATATATATATATATATATATATATATATAAATATATATATAAATATATATATATATATATATATATATATATATATATATATATATATATATATATATATATATATATATATATATATATATATATATATATATATATATATATATATATATATATATATATATATATATTTATGTATATGTATATATTTATACTGCAGAATATATCTTAGAAGAATTTCTTTGTTTAATTTAATATCAATGGTTAAATTTGGTTTGGTTATATTCTCAATATTATAAATATTTAAAGCATTTGCATTGTGGTTAGTCATTTTTACTTTTTTTTTCTTTTTTACAAAAATGTTAATAATATTAGTACCCGTCTCTTCGTCAGGACAATCGCTATTACAGCATGCAAACAATACCACCCTTCACCACCATAGCACCATTTACACACTTAAAACTACACAAAAAACTTGGTTTGGTTAGTTTTTGGTTAGTTATGTTAGGTTAGGGTAGGTAAGATAACGTTAGCGTAAATATTGAATATTTCTTTATCATTACTTTATTTTATAGTACTTACATGTAACAACTATTTTTTAGTAACAGAATTTATGGATTTTTTTTAAACTTTAGATTGTTTTGCAATAAATTTGATAAATTTATTAAAGTTAAATATTAAAATATTTTTTAATTTTGTGAAAGCTCTTTGGTTTATAATTTTGCGTAGCTAGTACGTAAGGACGATTATCGTGTGATACGTCGAATGTCATTTTGACGATCAGCCAATCGTATTCCGGTGAAATTTTAAAGGATTTTCTTAAATATTGAGTTTCTTTGCCATCCGGGATAAAAAAATACATTGTACAAGTACTGTAAGATTACCTAGTTTATATGTCAAGTTAAAAATTGATCGCGAAATGTGGATATGGTTCAAAATTTGACCACAAATTAAATACCGCTTTCTTTCGTGGAAGGGTGAAAAATGTACTGTGTAAACTCAGCTTATGGCGCGATTAGGTACGTATTACGCCAGTGGTGTATCAGAAGAGAATATTGGCGTCATGTGTGTATTCTAAGCTCGCGAGGTATTCGCATATCATTTCCAGCTTAACTTCGCTACAATTTTCACTATATACGGCTGTTTGGTTAATAAATCAATCCTAAAAATGTACGTGAATATGTTCCGCTATTTACACGCCGAAGTTACAGAAATTCCATTCGAAAATGTAGCGGAATAAATATTTCGAGAAATCTTGAAATACTCGAGAATTCATTGAATTTTCAAGTACCTACGAACGAAATAACTCGAATATTCACAAGTAAAGTTTTTCCATCACAAAGGTGGATTTTTCACAATACCGTTTCCCTCCAATTTATGAACAATAAAACAAAAAAGGTCCCGATCAAAGTATTATGTAAATACCTTTGTTAAATTTCCGCGACATGTGGGTTGAACAAAGAATAATAACCTTATGTTATGAGTAACTATCGGCAAGAATGAATTTCCATTGGATTACTTCTTGTTTTATGTGACTTAATAAAAAAGGAAATCGAGAAATAAAATTAATAAAAAAACTTTAAGAAAGCACATTAAAAATAAAGGCACTATGTTTCATCGAAAAGGGAACCAATTTGTAATAAACGTATTCTTTAAGAAGCATTTAGGCATATAGGCCTTGTGGTCTATTTTAAAGAAGGATTAGCCTCCTGCGATGTCGATTCACAGCTGTCAATCCATATTTCTGGTGGTCCGCCCGGTAGGCGTCTACCTTAGGGTCCACTGTTGATTGAAATGTAAGGGAGTCTGGATGGTTCCATTCTCCTCACATGCTTCTTTGCTGCCTTCTGCACCTAACGACGTCTTCGGTCTCGCATATTTCTCTTATCCTAGTGTACGCAAACAAGAAATTTACATGGAAAAGCCTGAAGTACCAAAATAATATTTTATTCCTACCGATTATTCCCGCAGATATATAACGATTCAATAAATAAATTAAGAATATGTTTGTCTCCATTTGAGATGAAATATTTATCATTGTATAACTTTTGTGTAACGTTCATCATTCAGTCGATTTTGAACATCCATATTGCATTAATTTTTTTAACATGTATATATGCAATGATCTTGGATTCCCACGTGGATAGTTGATCAATAGATTTGGAAGTATGACTGATTAAGTGTAAGTGTATTTGTGAAGTATATAAAGCTTACTCCAATTGAACATAGTATTAAGTGATTACTTAAGTTAGACAAATACCCCGAGATGCTCAGACTTCCATCTTCATTCGAATATAATCGATAGATGCTTTATTTCTAGTTTAGACACATATGATATTCATAAATCATTCGTAGAGTGAATAATCCAGTGTCTAATGGGATAAAAAATAAAAAAAACTTGTTAAAATTATTTAATATTAGGACTACTTGACACTCTTTAAGACGAAAAAACAAAAAAATTGTCTTAAAACCTTCCCGGAGTGTTAATAAAATCGTTCTTCTATCATTAAAATAGTTTCTTTATTCAATATTAATTTTAGGAAAATAAATCAGGATGGTTTTCTCGATGTCAATAATTAATGAGATGTCCATATAACCAGCCTCCGAGAATTCAAGCAATATGAGTGTTTAATAATGGGCAGAATGGTGAACGTTACACAGTGTATAAAGCGATCACTTAGGCCAGCAGTGCCCGGGTGGTAAACCCAGTAAATGATCCTTTTTTCCATATTCCCTTTATATAGAAACATACTTCGTGTCTGTTGAAAATTTAAACATATATTGATACATTAGCCTCTGCGGTAAGAAAAGGGAATCTTGTGTTAATGTAAAGTGTATTTTATTACTGTAAAAATTAACTGCTGAAAAAACTGCTATAGTTTCAACCGGTTACATTATAAATTAAGAAACCATTAAGATTTCCAGGAGTGATCAGGTCTTTAAGAACAGTGTCCGTCGATGGTTACTTAACATTGGAAGGGACAAGGTGGAAAGTGAATTAATTAAAGTCCAGGTGTAATTATCACACTAAAAAACCTTAAAACATAAATTATTTTTGTATCTCCTGTATGTTATGTTTATAATCTAATCATTAAAAAAAATATATGTATATTAAAAATTTAAAAGAAATATATATAAACTTGTATTACCATGTTAGTATTCGGCTCAACACAGGCCATGCCTAAAGAGCCGTAATACGTATAATAAATGTGTATATGAAATGAATATGTATATTGAATGTATCTATGTATTATGAAAATAAATAAATAAATAAAAAAAAAAATAAAAAAAAAAAAAATCTTTGTTTAAAAACACGTATTTTATTTATTTATCAATAAAATAATGAGTTTTAAGAGACGTATTGAAAATTACAGAATTAGAGAAAATCGGCTGTTAACTTCTTTATGAAAATAATTATTAAGTATATTAGCAGTTTCAAGTATGAAGTATATATGTATAATATGTAGGTTAAATAATTTTAGTTAGGTTATTACCTTTAAGAAACTGAACGTGTATATTATCAAATCGATAATATTGTTGTGTTGGTTTGTTTCCAATATTTCTCAGATTTGGAGGGAACCTCGTGTTACGTACCTTCGTACATAACGCGAAGGCCTACTTACGTCATAAATATCAAATAATGTTAAGTGTAGGCAGTTACTTTTCGTCAACAATATCTATTAGGATCCTTCCCAATATACGTCATGGCCATCTGCTTGCAATATACACAAATTACAGCGGCTGCCATAGACATTTCTAGCATTAAAATAATTTTAAAGCGCTCCCTAACCTAGCTCAAAATAACCTAAATCTGACAAAGGCACTTCTGTGTACCATTAAATCCGAGATGTATTGTTGATAGCTGAAGGGGAAATTGAAGGAAACACAGCAGTGTTTGAGAAAAAGCCGAAAAACATTTAAGATATCATATAAAATGTTATGTATGAATTGGATAGTATTTTTCGGGATTATTTGGTATTCGCTTGTCATGACATTTTCTTCTAACTTTTATCTGCACCCAATGGTGCATAGGGCACTGCATCATATTGACGCAGTGTTATCTTGATTGTTACTTACAGGATGACAAGGTGATCAATCCTGCTCTTCAGGGACCAGTCCAGGGTAATATTAAATACATTTAAGAGCGTAAAAATCACTTACATTTATTTACAACCCGTCTAGGAATCGAACCCGGAACCTCCAGCACGGTAGTTAAACACGCTAACCATTACACCACGGAGGCGGACACGTCATAATTACATCATTATAATTCTGAAACTTAGAACATGCAAAAAAACATGGAAAATGCATTACCGTTAAATCGATAATATGAAAAGGTTATTATGATTAACCGACAGTTGAAACTTTTTGGAGGAAAAACAGTAAATGTCCAGTATTTTTTATTAAAATATTACACATAATATATTATGTAAAATGTAATGTTAAAATTTGATAGTATTTTTTGTATGATATATAAATACTCACAATAAATTTTGTAACTAAGACATGCAATATTACATTGGTAAATTGATAATTTTATTTAGTTATTTTGATAAACCGGTAATTACATGAAAAACAGTAAATGTCCGATATTTTTAAGAGACGTTTTTAATGGAAAAATATTTTACATATTAAACAAAATGTTTTTAACGAATTTAATAGTATTTTTCCGACAAAATGCCAGCAAAATGTGATCTCTTTTGGCAAAACGATGTATGATAGATGTTCGAATGGTGAAATAATAAAATAATGCAAGGCTAAGCATTATCGATAATTAAGAAAGGTGTGTTGAGATGGTATGGGCGTGTCAATCGAACGAGTGAAGGAAGAACAGTTAAACAAAATTATGAGGCAAATAAAATTGTAAATAATAACAGAGGTAGACCAAAGAAAACATGGCATGATCAAGTATTTCAAATACTTGGACGTTGTCAAATCAAATGTCGGAATAATCGGCGGGTATGCACGAGGAGATGTATGAATATGTAATAGGCGAAGATTGTTTGAAAGACGGATTTATGTGGCGTTCTATTTTCTTTACCTACCCCTGTGGAGAAGCAGCGTGATAGTAAGTTAGTTACTTAGTTTACATGAATGTTTTTTTTCGGCAGATACGAAAATGTTTGTTTCTCATGATAATTTTATCTTTCTTGAGCAAGTCCGTAGCTTTCAAGACGGTACACGCAATGTGTTATGATGTCAAATATAATAAATTTATTTAATTCGCTTTCATCAGAACATGTTCTTGTAGTTTATAAAGCTTTTGAGTACAAAACTGCTTTAAGAATTCACACAGACATAAGAAATGAGAAGTGCTTCGAAGGTCGCATTAAAACAAGCTTAATATCCCCGTACACACTACCTTCCCGTATATACAAAATAGAATCGTAACATTTTTAGGTGCGTGCAAATCCTCGTTCAAAAATCTGCAAAGATGAAAAAAAATATGGAAATCTGGGTATTAATAGGGCTAATGACCTGTCATAGGCTGGTTAATCGATCATTTTATAGTTGTATATCACCATTCTACCCATGATTAAGAACCACACAACTAAAATTTTTGGTACTCATATAATATAAATATAAAGACATATATGTACAAATTATCATCAATAATGCATAAGGCACTGCATCATATAAACGCAGTGTTATCTTGATCGTTAACATATGTAGGAAAGGTGATCAACCCTCCGCTTCAGGTACCAGTCCAGGGTAATATTGAATAATAATAATAAATATTAGCGTGAAAAAATCACCTACATTTATTTGACCCCCCCTGGGAATCGAACCCGGGAGGTTACAATAATATGGAGGCGGACAAAATACATACGTATATTTACATATAAGTAATTTAAAATTCTTTCATGTTGTCCAAGACAAATTATTTCATATTTTTCACTGAATTCAAAATAATCAATGTTTATTTTATTGTGAAATAAAAATGAGTTTTTGAAGCACATACATAGTAGTTTGTAAATTCAGTAACAGGATAGCAGAATCGTGAAGGATAAAGTAATTAGCCTTGTCGTTACGTGAACCACACACATGTGCCCTACATAGGTAATTATTTTCCTCTTACTTCCACGCCTAATTGTCACAACTCTAACTTGACTTAACTTTTGTTTGACTCAGAAATATTATTTAACAAGATAACTTACAACGTGTGGTACAGGAGGTTTTATTGAATTATTTGATGAGTATATCATGAAAATATTATAAAAATAAAATCCTTTGTACGTATACTCGTAAGACCACTTTTAAGTTTATTCATATAAACATGACTAGTTTCTAGAACTACAGATGTACTCATTAATAGGTTAAAATATAATTCATTTGTATTTTCATATGCCGATGAGAACATTTGTCGTTCATAAAACTAGTCATGTTTACCTGAATATATTTTATAATAAAATACCACTGTTTTATTTATATATTTAAAAGTCGTGGTGGAGTTTAAACTAAGCTTTGAGAATAGATACCTACTAAGAATTTAAACACAAAAGTTGTATTATGCAAGTGTTTTATTTTTTAATTAAAATCAGCAGGTTATTTAAAGTAAGTGCCAAATAAAAAATATTTTTAGAGAAACAAAAATTCTACTAAATAACCAAAATAATAATTTTAATTACCAAATAGAGAAACAAAATGATATCAGTGCGATAAAAAATGTATAAAAAAATTTATAAAACACAAATTTTGCAAACCACATTATTTTTTATACTCTTTTTCCAACCGGTTTCTTGTCATCTTCAGAGATGGATAGGTATTAAATTTGACACAGATGTATTCATTGTTCGGTAAGTAGGCGGGATACAGAAGTAATTATGGTGTAATTAAAAACTAATTATGGTGTTTTATAGGGTAATTAAGGAGTAGAATTTTTAGTACAAAATTATTGTTTTTAGGAAAAGGAAAAATATTTTAAATACTAATATTACTTAAACTTACCAAATCTTAAATTGTATTAAAATTTTATTTCATTGGCTTTTTTTCCAACATCTCTAAATTATGTAATGAATTAAATTTTCATGAGAATGTTTTAAAAATTCAGTTTTTTATCAAATTATAGATTTGACATTTCGCCCACTCCTTTCAAGAACGTCATAAATCAAAAAACTTGATTTTTCAGGAGACCGTTTTTAAAGTTTAAAAATATAATACAATGTTTTAAAAATAAATATCTAGCCACTTATTGAACTTTTTACTACGCAACAGATCTTTTTAGGTAAAACCTGAAGTTTTTTTCTCCATTTGAAAAATATTTAGTTTATTTCAAAAAATAATTAAACAATACTTTTTCTTCAAAATGCAAAAACAACACTTTCTGCCATGTAGCGGGTAAATATTAAGTTAAAAATATGCCTCTTTTTCTGGGATATAGTACATTTTCTGGGCATTCCGAAAATATGCTCAACTGAAAATTGACGATTTTTGATTTATGACGTTCTTGAAAGGAGTGAGCGATTTGTGTTCTATTATTTTTTACATGTTTATAAAATGTGCAAAAAACAAAAACTGGACTTGTGTTTTTTTTCGATAACACTGATTCCTTTTTTTTAACTTGAAAAATTCAATTTTTTGTTGTGTTCTAATTACAACATAAGTATAATTTTAATACTTGATGTATTACAATGATACAATATTTAAGTAACAATCAGAATAGAGTGTGGCGTTTCATCCTCTCTGTCTACCCCTGCAGTTAATCACCGTGATAGTAGTAGTAGTTACAGTAATAATATTACGAGACGCCTGGAACGTTATTCTTATTTTTATTAGTTTATTTATGTATATGTATACACTTTGCAAAAAAGGGTTTTTATTTTTTATTTTTTTTAAATATTTTATTTGATCCTGGGAGGACAACATGCTGTCCATTCGATTTTTCAACTTGGCTAAAACATGAGTTGTACTCACTAGCTATTCGATTAAAAAAAAAGGTTTTACTGGATTTTACCTTGAGAGGATTATTGTCAATTAAGTCAGTCGGTGACAGGCCCCGTAACTGCCCTTAGACTTTCATATTCCACTCCCTCGATTCCAAGTTGCTAAGCCTCTGTGAGAAATCCATAAATAATTAGACGAATCAAATAAGCAATCTCTTCCCAACAAATATTCACTATTCGGTCAGAAGAGTAGTTTTGTCAAAGGAAAAGTAGAAGGCCGTGGTTGCCATATTGCTATTGTTAAATATTTAATTATCATCGGGGTTAGGTATCCCATAGAAACATCCCTTACGTATTAGTTCTTAATATACTCCTTGAAGTTTCGAAATAATTAATATGACTCGAGTATACGAACCTCCCCTAAGTTTAACACGGGAATGAAGCTTCAGCACTTAAGCTAATATTACGGACAATTATGGAGACATGAATCACATACATAATTTTCAAGAGAGTAAACTTTGCTTCGCTCTACAGTGAGATATTGTATTACTCTTGATAATATTGTTCTAGTAACAAAACAAATTGAACAGTTATGTGATTTTTTTTTTCCAATAAAGCCTAAATATTTTTTTTATGTTAAACTATAATTTGGTGTTAATATTCTTAGACAGAGACGTCTGGGAAGCGCACTATTGTTCGTTAAGGAATATCCACTCCCCATACAGTGAATATTACACAAATGGTACCATGTTTTATGAGATTTATTTGTTTGTACAAAAATCAAGGACATCATTTGAAGTTTCGCTTTTCAAGAGTCAGAATAGGTAGTGATATTGTTTACTTACCTCGTCAGCTACATGCACCCATACTACTCATATGCACCCATATGAGTAGACCTTTTGGTTTGAGAAGTATTAAAGCATATAAACAGCGAAAGAAAGATTTTATTATTGTAGATAATTAAAGTCCATTCGCCAGGAACTACGCTTGGATGGCTTGACTCTGGCCAATATCTGTACCCGACGGATTCTCCAGTTCTTTGGACACGTTGCGCGCGGCAACGAGGATAGCCTGGAACGACTAGTTGTGATCGGTAGCCTGGAGGGAAAGAGAGGGAGAGGAAGATCCCCACACGATGGACCGATCAAATTAAGGCAGCAGCAGGCACCTCAGTGGTTGGAGCACTACGTGCAGCGCAGTCAAGGGATAACTGGAGAAGAGTCATTGCTTTTGCAAGGGTCACAACCCTCAGCAATGAGGAATAAGACGAAGAAGAGAAAGTCACAAATCTCTTTAAATAATTATATTTAAATTTTGTACTAACATTTCTTGATAAAACGGTATTTAATATGATAAAACCAAGACTGTATGGGTTTTTCCACTTTATTTTTTTTTGACCAGTGATTGGATTTTATCGACTAGTCGGATTGTGGATAGACAAAATTCTATGTTACATACGCAACTAGGCAGGCATTTATATTATTTATTTGAAATTAATATTACATTATTTTAGTTAAATAAATTATGTTCAAATGCATTTAGTCAAAAAAAAAATATAAAATCGTAGTTTCGAACCCCTGCTTAGTTGTGTGTCTAGACATAGTCATCACACCCGGTCACTAGTCAAATAAAATAAAATTTGAAAAAAAAACTAGATAATTGTTGTTTCATTAAATTAATAACTTGTTTTACCTTAAAAAATAATTCGTATTCTCGTAAATAAATTACCCAGTATTGTATGATGCATGCTTTGAATAAATTCCACCCCTAATCTATCACCATCGCTGACTATGAATTCCTGCAGAGAATAAGGGGGTAACCAGCACCGTATCAGGGAGTTACTAATTATCCTATGCCTTTCTTAGGGAAACTTGTTCAGAGTTCACACCGCCTTTGTCATTAGGGGTTGAATTGAATTTTACTTCAATTAACGTTTCAGAAGTTCTCAGAAGAAAGTTACAGAATGTGCCGAGAGCTTCTCTTGTCATCGGCAATGAGAATGTGTTGGGCTGCTTTTAGACTAACGTTGATGCTCGTAAAAACCTAATAATCTGCTGGAAGCATAAAAACTGTAATTAATATGTTTTAATTGACTTATTTGAAATTTTCGGTTATAAGCGATTGAAAAAGACTATAAAACTAATGTAATAAGGACGCGTGCTACGTGCGCGACGACACTTGTGAAAGTACTTGTTGACGCCCCAATTAAACAGGACACTTGAGTCCTCTTTTTGTCAGGAGGCAGGTTGGACTGAAGCGAGTATTAATTAATAACATGGTATCGACTATTAATATATATGTTTATTAAAAAACAAACAATATGGCAGTCAATACTCATGTGTTTCCAAACAGCTCTGTTAAGTTATGGTACACCCGACTCTCACGAAATACGAAATTAGACTATTTTAAAAACCCTCTTGCTTAAAGATAGGGAATCATAAAATGTTGTACCGATTTATGGCCATGGGAACGCATCTCGCACCAAAGCCGGACAACACATGACGAGTCCGTCGACTTTCTAGGTAGGACTGTAAAAAGGGCGAATGGCAAATGGCTGGGCTATTACACTAAATTATCAATGAACATTAAAAAAAACTATGTTTTTTTTATTTCTACAATGCGAATTCACAAAAGTCGAAAAAATTCAACGAAAATGATTTATGCATATTTTTTAAACTATGTCAAATTTTTTCTTTTCAACGTTTAATATAATACAAGAACTCACTAAATGTGAATTCATTTTGATATCTGAATATAGATAAAGAAGGATATTTACAGGGCTTATGAGTAGTCATATTTTACCATAATTATAGTTTGATACCATTTAAACGGTTTTAATGTTCAATCCATACAATTTTGTACCTTATTATGAGTAAATTCATTTTGATATTATTACAATAAAAAACATACCAAGAAATTAATATTAAGATATATTATTATTTATATGATAAAATAAAAACTATACAGTTCTTATTTTATTATATAAAATGCAGTTCTACCAAGAAATGTCTATAAAAATGTTAAATATTATTGTTTTCTAAAAATAAAGTAATTTTTCTCTTATCGCGTTGTTGATTGTCATAAATATATGTATAATTTTTATGACGTACCGAAATTTTAATGTGAAAACTTTGTTACATATATGCACTTAGCAAAGCAATATTTCAAACTAATTTCCATACTTGAAGGTCCATTTATGGTTATAAACATATTTTAGAAGCATTATGAGTTTCTCGATTAGTTTAAATTGAAGATTTTCGATTGTACAAACTTAACTATAAAACGCTATTACAGATACAATGCTAAGTTACAGCAATTCGAATTGATATATTTTTACACGGTATTCAAAAGCTTATCGTAATATATGGGGGCGTTTTTTGTATTATTTGTTTAATCTAAACTCCATCTCTTCTTAATTTGCGGCGGGATAATTCTCACTCCGCGCTTTATAGGCGGGAGAATTGGGCTAATGTAGGTAGAAAAACGGCAGCAAAAAGTCTAATAGACGCTGTAATTTGGCGCCATGTAATCTAAGGTAGGATTTAGCTAAGCGGGATGGAATTTAAGATAGTTTAAAATCGTCATTTTAATCCAGATCTCTCTACGATAGCTGGATTAAACGATTTACTTGCATATATTATCGCCGAAGTAAATCCAATGGGTAATAAGAGTTATAATGTCTTCATTTAAAATCTCAGTGCATGTTAGATATGTAAATGACTAAGTAAACCATTCTGAATAATGACTAACGTCTTCTGAATTATTTAAGTTGGAATATAAAAGATTTTCGTGTATCATATACTTATAAATGTAAGGCACTGATACTAGGACGGTATAGGAAAGGGAATAACGGAAAACAGACATACGGTATGTGTTGTGCTGAAAGATATAGCAGGCGTCGGCGTCGTATTGTACATTGATCATTAAAAAACGCTGAAGTTGACGCACCAAGAAGATGAGATGCTCAGGTATTAAATGAAGGAAGAAAAAACATTTAAAAAAAGGTTCTTGAATAAATCGGTACTCACTTTGGGATAAAGTTTTACTTGGTAAATACCACTATTTCTCAAAATCTGTTGTGATTCCGCATCATTTTCAAAAACCGTAGTAGAACATTTTAAGAAATAGTGATATTTACCAATTAAAATTAACTAACCAACTTATCATCACGCCGCTTCCCCTCAGGGGTAAGTAACAAAAATAGAACGCCACACCAATCTGTAATTGCTCACATATTCGTCTCTTCCACATTCACACATCTTCTCATACAATACGTCCATTATTCCTACTTCTGGTCTGAAGTTTTCCTCGGTCTTCCTCTGCTTCTATTGCTAATCAGATATTTAGCAATCCATTCTTCACTCATTCGATTTACATGCCCAAACCATCTCAACACACCTTTTTAAAATTTTTATTGATAATGCTTATCTCAGCCTTCCATTTTTTCTTTATAACACCATTTGAACATCTATCATACAACGTTTTGCCAATTTAAACTTAAATTAAAATTGAAGTAATTTAATTTTAGGGCAGCAGGATGAAATTATACTAACTTTAAACATTCGCGGAGCAATTATACATAGTATCGCACCAACTAACGGAGTGGTAGCTTCGAATTAAATGGCTGTCAAAATTATAGCCGCGGTGTACGGAATGGATTCTCCAAAAGTAAAGCCGAAGTTTGGGTATCTCTCGGAGTGTTATTAGGAGTATGTGAATGTGAACCCAAGATGGCACAAATTATACAGAGCACTACCTATATCAGGGTGCAGTTTGAACCGCAAAGTGCAATTACACAATGCACAAAACTCACCATATTGCCTGGAGACTTTAATATAGGGTGAAGCGAAGTGTGGTTACTTAAACTTTATTGTGCATGCACCGAAGTACAGTAAACCCCCCTATAACGTTGAGATACGTTCTGCGTTATTGGAGGGAACGTTAAAGGGGTTTAATGTTTTTAAATTGTATTTCAGTTTTAAAAGACTAATTTTAGCCATAATATAATTAAAATATAACTTGGTTTTATGATCACTAAAAATATTTTTTTACAATTTAATTATAATGTGTACCGGTTTTAAAGCTAACTTTTTTTAAGACGAATTAATACATGAAAAAGAAGCGGATTGATTTGAAACCGATAGACATTATAATGAAGTTATAATTAATTATTTTTAGTGATTTAAAAATAAAGTTATATTTAATGTATAAAATGGAAAATCACAAAGTTATTGGTTCAAATACAAATTATAATTTCAGACACGTCTTCTCGTTAAAATGTAAAATTCATTGAAAATATTAACCTTCTCTTACTTTCCCTTCGATAACGCGGCACTTATTTCAACGTTATAGGGGTGTTTAGCAGAATTTCGATAATCGTTCTCATCTATATTCATACAACCCAACATATGTACAAAATTCGAATTCTTCGTATGCGACTGCGAAATGTGAATACCGTCTACTGAATTTAAAAATCGCCGGCCGAAGTAAAAACCATTGAATTTAATTAAGAAAATATCTTTATTTTAAAAATGATAATCATAATTCTTTTTTATGGGCTAACTAAAATATTTATGTCATCTTTTTAAAAAGATTTCATTGTGACAAACTACGCGCAATAAAATATTTCACCCAACACCTAGTCATGCATGAAAATATGTTTGTTTTGTTATCAACTGTTTTTTAAGAAAAATGTAAATCAGAGGTGTGTTAAACAGAAAAGAGAAATATTTGTGTTTTATATTATTTACAAAAATACTTCGATTTCAGGCTATTTCTGTGAGCTTGAGCGGCTCATTATTAGAAATAGGTATCAAATTGTTGTAGAGTGGGTTCGAACCGAGAAACTCTGACTCTAACCACGGGACCACAACCGGACACTTGTTAAACTTAAATAATGTTTTTTGATAGTTCCGTTAAAATATGCATAAACGTTAAACGCACACTTCGTTATCAGAAATATTGATTTAAAAAAAAAGTTGAAATGACTTCTTACATTTGTTTAATCGTTAATTATATTTTATTTTAGATTTTTTTTCGCAAACCATAAATCTTTACATAAATGTTATTTAATAGAACTAACCTGATCTCCATATTTTCACAAATGAAGTGTTAATTAGGTTATTATTTTTACACGTAAAATACTTCCTTTAAATTTTTTTGAATGTTTAAATTCCTATTAATTAAATACGTTGCAGATAAAACGTTGCATATATACTAAATAATACTTCTTTTAACCCTCATGGGCACCCAATGGTGATCGTGATCGTTACTTAAATGAAGGCAAGGTGATCACTACGGCGCTGCAGGGACCAGTCTAGGGTGTTATTAAATAAATACTAGAATGTAATTTCACAATTTTTTTTCCTCCCACCTAGGAATCGAACCCGGGACCTCCAGCACGGTAACTAAACTCGCTGACCATTATACCTCGGAGGCGGACTATAATACTCGTACTACGTACATTAAAATTGTCAAAATAGTCTGACATGTTTTTAAAATTTCTATTTTACATACTGTAGAGAATAAAATCAGTGGAATAGTATTTTTCGTTGTTGTTAATTTGTTCCTTACATTATTTTATTTTCCGATGACAAAATAAACCACATTAAAAAAATTTATAAATAATAACATATGAAAAATAAAAATAAATCATAGTGATAATAAGTCACAATAAACAGGCTCCTTTCATATACATTTGAAACAGTTTTATGTCTGGGATTTTTTCTCCCCCCAGTCATTTATCAAAAGGAATTTTTCCCATTTTGTAGGGAAAATGGTGAAATTTTAGTACTATTTGCATATTGATGTTTTTGATATTGTAGACTCCGAAATGTTTATTTATTCATAGAATAATTTTTCCCCGCCACAGCGCATATGACAGTAACAAATGCTTTTTCTGCCAACCGCCAGTATTTTGGTATTTTGTCAGAAAATAGGGATTCATAAACACTATTTGAATTGGATAAATCTGTTGACATGAGCTTGTAACGTAATCATGTTGAATTGAAAGAGTTTTATGATTTATTGTACTTTTTATATCATGTATACGACACTTGGTGAAACGTCGGTGAAATTTTTCATCGTTGCACTAACCTAATATTTTTTAAATAAAGTTACTTATTTTTTTAGGAAGAACTTAATTTTTGTTTTTGTTGAATCCATTATACAATACAAAAAATAGTTAGAAATGTTTTATATCGAGTAGGTTTGTAAAATCAACACCTATCAGACTCATCAGTGTGGTGATGTCGGTAACGAGAAAACCTGGTCACTGGTCTACAAAAGTATAAATAGTTAGTGTTTTATTACTTTATTATAAAATAACTACAATATTTTTTTCCACATATGTTTAATTTGATTAGTGACCGGATTTTGTCGTTACCGATATCATCAGACTGGTCTGAGACGAGACAAAATTCAGTTATATAAACAAAAAGGCAGGGGTTGAAAACAATGATTTTATGTTTTTTTTTCTGACAAAATGAATTTAAATTGAATGAGTTACGAAGTATTGCATGGTAATATTATAAAAAAAAAAGTTATGGTAAAGGTTTTAAAAATGATTTTATACAACTTTATTTAAGAAATTAACTTTCGTATGTAAATTTAAATAATATATGTGTGAATCTGGAAACCTTGGTAGACGACCTCTTATATTGCACATTAGTATAGGGAAGTCCAGTGTTCACTGAAACATAACAATTTTTCCGGCAGTTATTTCTTATCGACATTGCATTTAAGTACCAATTGTCTATGTCCTAATGGGTATAGTAAAGGTGAATGGATATGTGTCTGGGTTATTTCATATTTGTTTATTCGGGCAATTTATTTATTTATTTATTTCCAGGATCTCTTATCAATGTATCTCATTCATATTGTAATAGTACTGTAACGGGTAATGGAAGTCGGTTTTACAACTTAATTGTGTAATCATCATTGTTCTTTTAACCAAAAGAGGTATTTACATATGTGTATAGGTTTTATTTGATGAGTTTATACATCGTATAATTAACATGTTATACAGTAAATACTCAGACTTCTAAATCCGTCTTCATGCATATCGTGATGTCAATTCATTATTTAATAAGACAAGCCAGTGCTAATGAGAGCTTATTCCAAGGTAATGAAACATACCATATTTATTAGAATATTTAAATTTTTCCCAAAAAAGTGGCCAATTATTGACGGTGGCCACTTATACATCGTTTACCCTACGAATTAGGGATTTTTCTTTTATGAGCATCTCGCCCATAAACATAACATTATTAACTGCAGGCTCTTTCGCAAGTACTCAACACTGTGTCAGTAGATAGCTCTGACAGGGTGGCTAAAATATAACTTCCCGCTTCCGTTTGTAAATAATAAAAATATCATAATATTAGGACGTCGTATATCCTATAATATTATGAAAGTCATAAAGTGTTTTATTGTGAAGGGAGGAAGGCAAATGTCGAGTGTATTTATTGTCCCGAAAATATTTTTATCTTGGTTTTTATGTTAAATTTATTTTGGTAAGGATATTTAGTTCGAATACAGCTTGCTGAAATACTAAGCAAGATACTAATATAAGTGAAAACAAAAATTTGTTATTTATTGCACGATTGTTAAAAAGCTTATGTAGAAAAGTAAAATGAAATTCTTTCTCTATTTTTAACGTAATACCTGGAATATTGTTATTATTTATTTTTTCAGGTATTGAATTATTCACCCTGCAGACGACATAATAGGTGTCTAAACTTAAGATGAACATCTTCCGTTTTTTCCTAGCCAGACTTTTATCTTCCTTCATAAAAACGATTGATGTGGCATCTCACGTTGATATACCTTTTACTACAATATGTTCGCTAGTTGATTGAAATATTCGTGACATCTCTATTGACGGGATTTTTAAGAAATCTTGTGTACGACGCGTCGCGACGCTCAACGGCGGCGACCGGCTGGGCTCGGACGAGCACGAGGACGCCGAGCGGGCTTTCATCGGCTACTACACCGAGCGCTCGGAGAGCGACCGCCCCGAGAGGTATGTGCTCCTGGTAGTGGAACTCACAAATCAAGCCAATAAATGACAATTCTCGAGTTCTCGTATTAAAATCTCAACATAGATGAAGAAGATTATAGAAGTCTTGGTATTTACAGGGATTACGACCTGGTTTAAGTGATTGCTTTATATATGTGTAGCATTCAGCATTCTGCCCATGATTGACAACCATAATACTCAAATTTCACCTTCGTCCGCTAGCTACTTCACCGAGCCCCTGGAGAGCTACCGCCCCAAGAGGTATGTATGTGCTCCTGGTAGCGGAACTCACAAATCAAGTCAATAAATGACAATCCTCGGGTTCACATTTCAATCATGCCTCTCCTGTATACAGAATAGAAGGAAAAATAATATTAAGGAGCACGAGAATTATTAGGTAGATTCTCGGGTTTGAGTTTTATAGTAGAAGGATAACTATAATTAATTAAATGTTTAATTTATTGTTTCGGCATTAACTTTGTGGTAAGACATGTTACAATGATTAAAGACAACACTCGTTTTTTACCACTTGAGTTTTATTAAAGACTATATGTTTCAGAAGTTAAACTTCCATCATTCAGGTCTGTATAATAACTAAAATATAAAATATAAAATTGTTCTATAAATAAGGAGAGGCGAAAGTTAGGGGGAGGGGGTCCGTCAAGGGGCGGAGTTTGAAAACAAAGGAAAAATGGAAAGCAAAGGTGAAGAATTTTGAAACAATATATTATTTAATAAATTATTATTAGAATTTAGCTTTTTTTGGATTTCTGAATTTTCAAGATAATTCATAATTTGGCTTTTATATGGAGCAAGGTTAAATGTTTACCAAGAATAATCTTAGAAGATCAAGGTTTTAAACGAAACATTAACACTTTTATTCTAATTGATAAATTATTAAATAGTACATTTTTATTAGTTTGAATTTATGATATTGAAATAAAGTATAATGATTTCGGACAAAGTTATAAGTAAATGGAAGCTTGTTTTAAAAATTTCGACTTTTTAAGCATCAGATTTTCTAACAAATGTTATATATATATATATATATATATATATATATATATATATATATATATATATATATATATATATATATATATATATATATATATATATATATATATATATATATATATATATATGTATGTATAATTCAAACATATATTAATCTGTATACACTTGTAAAAGTTACAAAGATCGTACAAGGGTTACGCCTCATATTTGGCAGCTTTACACCATATATTTTTCAGGGATTATTCTAGTCCAATATATAACGTAAAATAGTTCAATTTATAAGTGAGAAATACGCAGAAGAACGTTGTAAAAGTAATTTATGATAACCCTTTTCTTTGAGTATCATAACTATATGATATTTTAAAAATAACGTACATTTTCCCTGTGTTTATTTCTTGGGTCGTAAACTGAGCTGTTTTACGAGAATATATATAAGGCTATTCTACGATCTGAGCCTTCGATTAGTAAGGAATTCGGACATAAAAAATATAGGAAAGCATTTATACTTTTCTTGTACCTCTCTTTAGGCCGCACACATTTCAGGCCATCCCATTGACCTTTTTCCTTTGAGTCCGTACATAATAAATAATTCACCTTTCACCTCTATTGTCCGAAATAGAGAAGTCAAGTACCTCAAATTCAGAGTCATTTAGGTGTGCATTCAGGGGTTTATTCAACTCTCGTTAAGAATATGTATATCGTATTTGTGAACGTGTACTTGAATGATTTTACCACGTTTTTCAAGGTAAGTTTATGCATTTTTTTCTTCAAAACGTTGATTTAAAATTACAAAAGATTGGGGTTGAAATCGTTGAACTTGCTTCTTCAATCTTCTTCTTCTTTTTGTTCATTTATGAACAAATATTTGGATATAATCAAAATGTTGTAAATAAAATAATTTTATTAAATTAACATATAAACTGCATAAAAAATTCAATCATGTTTTCAGGCGTTATCCAGTACTTAAAATAATCTGGTTAGGATCGTGCATACATTTAAAATAATAAACAAATAGGTCTCTGCTAAATAAAAGCTTTCCCGATCCCACTATAGATGGCTCTAGTGAACTCACAAGTACAGTGCTGTGATTTTAATAATATATGTAGTAGTTCAAAAATATAGAGATTGTAGTTGCCAATCACGGGAAGAATAATTAATATTGCACGTGTGTAAAGTGTCTACTTAACCAGCCTATGACAGGTTGTAAGCTCTTTAAACACCCAGACTATATTCTTCTTCATCTTTGTTGAGAAACCAGAAATGTGCCAAAATTGCAAACGTCGACATAGAATATATTTACAGTTTGTCAAAAACTAAAAAAAAAAATTAAAAAAAAAACAAATTTAACAAAACCATCGTTAAAACATGATATTTTATTTTTTTCCAAAACATATGCTTGAAACTTTATAAAAAGTTGTATCTTTAAAACAGACGTATCGTTTTAATCATCTGATATATCTCGTTCAGGTCCATTATCAGTTACAGGATAGTCTATGATTCAAAGGGCACCCTGTATACTGCATCTTGTATTTTTCATGAATTATCAAGACTTTCAGAAAACGTACAAAATAATTAATGATTTACTAGGCTGAAGTTGATTCAAAGTAGATTTTATTTTAACTTAATTTTTTGAGATTTTTGTGAAAAAAACCTTTTACAGCGAAACACTCTCGAAAACTTTGAAACGAAGTTTTTTACTGTTTGCAGCCATACATTCACTGTAATATATTGAATCATCGTCTATGAAGTTCAAATACGGCAATCCTAAAGAAAGTTTGAACAAAATACGTTTCAAAATTTCGAGAACAAAAAATATAAAAATAAGTCATTTGGTAAGTATGGGAAAAACGTAACAAACATTTATTTACAACATTTTGAGTGTGTCCAAATACTTGTTCACAAAATCTGGATTATCTCTAATTACAGGAGTTATTTTCAAATTATTTTTTGACATCTCATCAAAGATGAAGAAGAATATGGAAGTCTGGGCATTTACGGGGCTGACGACCGTCATCGGCTGGTTTAAGTGATCACTTTACACACGCGTAACATTCACCAATTCTACCCATTATTGACAACCACACTACTCAAATTCTTGGAAGTTCTTTATACATGAACCAATTTAGAAACCTAGTTCTTGAATCACTAGAACTTCACTAGAGACATCTATTGGTGAGATGTAAATGTTACACGTGTGTAAAGTGATCACTTAAACCAGCCGATGACGGTCGTCAGCCCCGTAAATGCCCAGACTTCCATATTCTTCTTCATCTTTGATGAGATGTCAAAAAATAATATGAAACATTTATTAAACAAAAATGACTTTGTAAAAAAATCTCAGTATGTTCTCAGCGAGATCTCGGTAAAATTCCATCAAAAATGTTGTTTTTATCAAAAGAAAATATCGTCGTTAAAACATGCATGACAGTGGTGACTTAATGGTTATGTATTAATCAAGATTTTTTTTCCAATATTTATGTTTGAAAATAGGATGATGTCATACTGACCAAGTTCCGCATGTAGGGTAAAATCAATTCAAAGCTTGGGTGATCAATTTGCAAGACATCTATGTAGTTGCCTTGGGAATATTGCACATAACTGCTCTGTTGCATCAAACATTTCTAGAACCTAAACGATGCAGCGCTCCTAACAGGAATTGCACTTAACCTAGTTCAAAGAAAGTCTCAATAATTGATTCAGTAGACACTTTTTGGTAATGTCCATCAATTTTTAATTTTCGTTTTACTTATAACATACAACTTTTTCTTAAAATCTGTTAAAACACGTGTTTCGATGCATTTTACATCAAATACCGTTTGGGTTTTGAAAATGATGCGGAATGCATTGAACACGCATGTCACGATAGATTTTAAGAAACAAAATATTTAACACCTTAAAGTTGAATAAAAATTAATATTATTAATTAAGTCTTTTTATATCTATTTTGTTCCCAAATTTATTATGATTTAATAACTAAAATTATTTTACAACTTTGTGTAAGCTCCCATTCGAGACTGCCGGATTTTTCTCCCTTTTGTTTTCCGTATTTTCATCGATTTTACAGTATTTGAATATTAACTTCAAACAGCTGTAAAAACATTGACCTGCATCATGTATGTGTTTTTGGTTGGTTGAAATAAATCGTTTCCTTACAATAAGCCCACCAATGTACCCTTTTTTTGTTTTGTGCAATAATTTTAATAAACAATTAAAAAAGTCGAAAATAAAGAACCTATGGCAAAACGAATACCACACATCCATGTTCTTCAAGGGGTTACAAAAGTCACTCTGAATCGGGGGGTATATTCATCCCTTTTGCGATGAATGATTACTTGTGTACGGAGATGAAAAGTGAAGATGCTGTAACATCACTTACAGCAGCAGTACATCATGTCGAGATGGACCATTTGTTCCACTAATGCTGGATCGGGGTCCATTTGTCAAGGCGATCAATCGCTCTACTGCGCTATGATGGGGCCATCAATAAAACATGAACATCGACCCATAATATGATGTATATTGTACGTTAGTGCAATGTTTGTATCAAACATAAATATGTTTATTTTATTTTGGTAAGAGAGAACGATGAAAAGGAAGAACAAAAACGAATCTGTTCGTATTTAGAAGGGGTTTTTTAAAGAAATAATACGGATTAAGCCTCCATTTTATTAGCTATATTGTCTGCAGGTAGAAAAGTAAGAATAAGAAGGTGCTTGTATATTGTGTTTTTTTAATGGTATACAAATTCAATTCCCGTAACAAATTTATGGTGGCACCCACTGTGTGGCATGTAGCGCCATCTTGTTGAAACCACAGCTCTGTCACATCAATGCCATTCGACTAAAGTACGAAGAAGTCAGTAATCATGGTTCCGTGGCGCTCTCCGTTGACCGTAACATTCTGGCCGGCATCGTTTTTAAGAAAAATTCGGCAATTCTGCTTATTGACATAGCCATTGAACCAAGAGAATCAAGCTGAACATTATTTTCGCCCCAGTCACCGAACTTACGACACACTTAATGGTCATTCAGTTTATTCTTGGTGAAATGGCAAAACGTACTGACTACAAATCAACTGTCAATTTGAAAGTCTATAGAAAAACAGTTGATTTGACGGTTGATTTGATTTGATTTGGCAGAAATACATTAAAGGATTCAATACAAAATGATATCAAGTATTTATAAACACGGGTATATATAATACGAATGAAACGTGAGAAAATTTCAAAGCAATCGGTGAATAACTTAAGGAAATTTGCAATTTTGAACAAACAATTTATTAATATTTTTAAACTAAAAAAATGAAAGTGTGAATAAACTTGCATATTTATCTAATTTAACATTTTTGAAAAATCAAAAAGGTTCAATTTTACAACTTTTTTCATTGTTAATACTATAAATCTATAATGCCTATTTTTAAATTTACATTTCATACTAGTATGTTCTTGAAAATTCAACGATGATGCTTTAATAAATAAATTTATTTGAATGTTTACTCCGCACATTTACTGAAAATTATCTAACCAGCGTCCATACCAATATTATGTGTTGTAACTCTGCCAACTTTTTTTTTGTCCGCCTCCGTAGTGTAATGGTCAGCACGCTCGGCTACCGTTCTGGAGGTCCCGGGTTCGATTCCCAAGGGGAGTAAAATAAATATAAGTAATTTTCTCATTGTAATATTTATTCAATATTACCCTTGACTGGTACCTGAAGCGGAAGGCTGATCACCTTTCCTTCATGTGTAAACGATCAAGATATCACTGCGTTTATATGACGCAGTGCCCTATGCACCATTGGGTGCGGATAAGGGTTTAAAAATAAAAAAAAATAAAAAAAACTCTGCCAACTATCGATAAAAAAAGTATCAACAAACTTGAATATTTTTCTAATTTTACGTTTTTGAAATATCCAAAAGTTCAATTTTCAACTGTTTTCATTATTAATAATATAAATCTATGATGTCTATTATAAAACTTATATTTTAAACTGATTTTGAAAATTCAACGGTGCATTAATAAAGAAATTTATTTCAATGTTTACTCCGCATATTTACTGAAAAATATTACGCCTAACCAGCGTTCATTGAAATATAATGTTTTGTGACTCTGCCAACTATCGATTTTGGTGACAAATTTATTAATCCCGCACAGGTTCTGCGTTGATCGCCATAATTCACGTCCAGCCCGATATACTCAGCGAGCTATACTCAGATTCATTTCAATTAACACGTTCAATCAGAACGTATTGAATACGCCGGTTACAATTCGGTTACAATACACAAAGCTTATTGGAGATGGCTAACTGAATTGATTGCGTGGTTAAATGGCTGTGTGAATTATGCATATTTGGAGTAATAACAATGCGACAATACTCGCTAAAATTACATATTATTGGGAATCTAGTGATTACGAATGTGGATGATTGTTACTTTGACGATCAAGACGGAAACGTAGTTTGGAATAGAGATGTGATTAATAAGTAACAGTTACTTTTTCGGTTATCCAATGGTATTCGTTACTTTTTATCGGTTTTTATTTCACTTAAGCTTAAGTTTTGTAAAATGTATGCTATAATTAAATATATTAGGGTCTATAAATACGCAATCAAATTTGTGCACTGATCGACGTGATAAGCTTTAACTCTGATGAGATTTAATGAAGATTTTAAAATTTTAGGTTTCTGGACAAAGAGTTTAAAAATTTGAAATACACGATATAAACCCAATATTACGGAACATTCGTAAAATTAACGATGGACATCCTATCTGTAGAGAGCACTGAGGCAGCACATTTAAAGAATGTAGTTTTATGTTTATTTTTTAATAAAGTTCTCAAAAAACCGTGTTGCACTTATTTTTAAATGTTTTTACAAAAGTTTTTTTTGTAAAAAGTGACTTTTGCTTATCGTCGTACATATTACGATTTTACGAGAACTACCGACAAATTTTGAGCAGTGGTAGTCTTGGGGGGCGCGAACCTGATGCCTCCTTGTAAAAGAGACAAAATTGATTAAGGCTCAAGTAAGAACTTAACGTGCTAACATTTTTGTAAAATCTTTAATATTTACTTTAAACTGTTTTACATCCCTTTAACACTCTGTCTACCATTCGGATTCAACGGACCCATTTCGATGTTAATGTTGGGATAGTTAAAATTCTGAATATAATTCGAAAATTATATGGAGAAAACAATATAACGTAAATAAAGTACTATTCTTTACATATGGGTTCATTGGACCCAGAACGGTTGTAATCGATAATTTTTGTTCGCGGTAGCTAGAATAAAATAACAACTCAGTAATTTTTTCCATGTGAATTTTGTGGAGAAAAGTTCATAGTGGTTATTTTATTATACAAAATGAAGTTCCACCAAGAAATGTCAGTACAAAACTTAAATGTAATATATAACTAACTAACCATCACGCAACGTCTTCGCAAACGCCATACCACTCTCTATTTGCAAACATTCTTCGCCTCTTCCACATTCATGCATCTCCTCATATGTATTATATGTATATATTAATCGATGGGTATGTACCCATCGATTAATTCGTCTCCTGACCGATTTCAAGTATTATGACATACCTGATCGAGTCAAGTTTTCTCGGTCTTCCTCTTTTTCTTTTTCTAACTACATTCGCCTCATAAATTTGTTTTATCGTTTTTTCCTCACTCATTCGTTCCGTTTTTGATCTTATTTTCACACATAAAATATTTCGTTCACCATTTATTATTTAACGTCTCATTCCGCATCGGGAAGATTGACATAACCTTTTTTTTGTAACGAATAAAAAACTCATAATATGGCTTCCGAAAGAATGCGAGCGAAACGACTGAGGCTTAATCTTCCTCCCTGCGTGGTATTACCGGAGGATTGACAGACGTCTTAATGTTAGCGTCGACAAATCCTTCTCCAGCCTCGCTGAGGGCAACCCTTGCCTCCCGCCCTAGACAATTAGCCGCCCATCAGTCAGCTGTCAGCTCTCGGCGCCGAACAGGGCTGCCTCCAACGTCTTAACGGTGTGTTGTCACTATATCATATAATGTACGTGTATGTGACGTCAATTATACTGCGAGATGAATAAAAATTGTTTTTTTTTATAAAAATAAAATATTTCGCAAAATTCTCGTACTGTTCAAATACTTCTTCACAGATCTGGGTTTCTTCAGTTAGGAGTTATTTTTACATTTTGAAAACTCAACATAGGTGAAAAAAGACATGGAAGTCCGGGTCAAAAGCTCTCTATTTAAAGATAATATTACATATTACATAACATTCTACCCATGATTGACAGCACACTGTTTAAATTTAAATTAAATATAAACGAGTATAAACATATATGTCTTCTTCTTCTTCTTCTTCGTTTTCTAGGTCATTCTCCGGTCCACTCCTGGGAGGTGAAAGACCAGCTATCCCTCCATCGTTTAGGTGGTCTTCCTGGGGGTCTGATCCCGCATTCAGTTTCAATTTCAATTTAAAACAATTTGGTAGTGTGTTGTCAATCGTATATACCAATCATACGATTACTTAAACCATTTTATGACAGGTCGTAAGTCCTGTAAGTACCCAGACTGCTTCTCCATCTAGGTTGACATATCAAAATGTGAAATAATTCCCATGCAGAGAAACCCGGATTTGTGAATGAGGATTTAGATAAACCGAAAATGTTATTTTGTTTATATGAAATCATTACAAAAGAAATAATACTAATTGGGTTTAAGTCCTTGAGCAAGCAATTATTTTTTCTTTGACATTTCTCTTGAGATTGAACCATACATTGGAACATAATGTTTTGTCATTTTGTGCATGATTTATTTAAAAAAATTTAAAAATATAACTTTGCTTTATATTTTTAAAATTTTTAAAAATAGAAAGCAAAGTTATATCAAATTAAATTTAAAGTACAACATTTTGAGTGTGTCCAAATGTACTCTTGGCAAGATGATCGGTTTTGCGTTTTAGTTACTAGTCCTGAATAATGTTTTGTAAAGTAAGTATTTATATAAAAATTCACTTTTTTTTAACCACCCCTCTTCGAAATTGATCCCGGGACCAACAGCGCGATAGCCAAACGCGCTTATCACCAAACTACGGAGTCGGACAACTTTTACGATTTCTTGAATACACGCAATATATGCACGAAATATATGAACAATTTTTTGAATATATCCAAATCTCCAATTACAGGAGTTATTTTCATATTATTTTTTGACAACTCATCAAAGATGAAGAAGACTTCCATATTCTTCTTTATCTTTGATGAGATGTCAAAAAATAATAAATTTAAAGTAATTATTCAAATTTAAAAACATTAACTGTCGAACCTTCCCTGTTCGTCTAGTACTTAAGTTCATTTGGAGGATAGGGTCAAAATCCCGCATATAACTCCAAGCTCTATAAGAGCAAAAAATAAATCTAACGAATGCGTGGTAAATCCGTTTTCCTACGTTTCAAAGAGTCATAAAGGTTTTCTCGGCAAATTTAAAAAGGGAAACTCAAAGAACCTTTCGTGATAATCTCTACCATAGGATCAATTCATCCCTTTGGATGAGGAGACACAAGCTGATATAAAGGTTGGGTTTTCGTTGACCAGAAGGTGTAGGATTATTTGGATTACGAAATAATTGCTGTAGAAGTTCAACTGATTTATTTTTAATCTATTTGTGGTAGCGGTTTCATTTTGTGGAACAAAAGTACTATTGGAATTTTGCAAAATTAAATAAATGTAAATAAATGTTAACTGTATTGAAACGATTAAAGAAATATTTTTTAAATTTAAAAAATGACAAATATTATGGTTATTGCAATAGAACAGTGCAAAATATTAATTTTTAATATATCTATGAAACTTAAGTATTATTAAAATATTACTATTTTTTTTTTGACATCTCATCAAAGATGAAGAAGAATATGGAAGTTCTTATGAAGTTCTTGTGATTCAAGAATAATGTTTCAAAATTGGTTCATACATATAGAACATCCAAGAATTTGAGAAGTGTGGTTGTCAATAATGCCCAGACTTCCATATTCTTCTTCATCTTTGATGAGATGTCAAAAAATAATGTGAAAATAACTCCTGTAATTGGAGAAAATCTAGATTTTGTGAACAAGTATTTGGACACACTCAAAATGTTATTTTTATTTTAATTTCACAGAATTACAAAAAGGTATGTATGTATGGAAAATTGTACGGAAATATTAAAAACAATATATTTAAAAAAATGAATACATTTATTTGAAAAATATTAACGTACATAATATATCATGCATTCTTTTCAAATTTACATTAGTTTTATTTGAAACTTATTTAACGATAATTGCAATTAAAATATGCCTGTAACCATCCTTAATGTATAAATGTGAAGTATGGAGTTGGCATAGAAGGATGAAAGAAGTCTGCATGCAGTCGAAATGCGATCTTTCAGACAAATGTGAGGTAATACGATATATGTATATAAAAAAATGGAAAGGAGGAATGAGTACTGTGATCAAGTATTTCAAATACTTAAATGTGATCTGGTCGGGAGTTGGAATAATAGGCGGGTATGTGTGGCGCGTGCGCGTGTGTGTGTGTGTGTGTGTGTGTGTTAAAATGTAGATAGAACAATTCGAATTAAAAAAAATTAATAAATATAAATTATATTTATTTATTTATTAATTTATTTATCAAAACAAATTACATACATAAGTCATAAATACATATAATATTCCCGATGAGTAATTTCTATTTCTCATTTTGGGACATGGGCTTAAGATTCACAAGACTGGAACACAAATAATAAATTAACAAAAAAGATTTCAAAAAAGTCGAAATGCGATCTTTCAGACAAATGTGAGGTAATACGATATATGTATATAAAAAAATGGAAAGGAGGAATGAGTACTGTGATCAAGTATTTCAAATACTTAAATGTGATCTGGTCGGGAGTTGGAATAATAGGCGGGTATGTGTGGCGCGTGCGCGCGTGTGTGTGTGTGTGTGTGTGTGTTAAAATGTAGATAGAACAATTCGAATTAAAAAAATTAATAAATATAAATTATATTTATTTATTTATTAATTTATTTTTCAAAACAAATTACATACATAAGTCATAAATACATATAATATTCCCGATGAGTAATTTCTATTTCTCATTTTGGGACATGGGCTTAAGATTCACAAGACTGGAACACAAATAATAAATTAACAAAAAAGATTTTTTTAATAATTAAAAGTAACACTTACATGGCAAAATATAAAAAACAATAAACAGGTATAATAAAAAGGCATAAGGAGCATATTTAAAAGAAATAAATGAGAAAAACATAAAGTAAGAAGCATATTTAAAATAAACAAATAAGAAAATATAAAAAATGAGAAAATATAACCAATGAGAAATATTTTAGCGACCGCTTTACCGTCTCAGCTGGAACTCGGATTTGTTTAGAGGTAAATAGCTTTTTCCTTGCAGTAGGTGAGAATTCGTTGTGTTTATTATCTCAATATGAGCATATGCATGTTGTATTGGGTTTCAAATTCCCGAATTTATATGAGATGTGTAAAATATCCAATATTAATACAGTCCGCTTGACAATATTTGATTTTCCATTTCTTGTCACGTTCGCAAAGGAAGAACCACAAGGACTCTTCTACTTGCACGTACTTGTCTGTATGTTCCGAGATCCAATCATTCTATTCCCGGGAGTCAACTCCTGTACCCACTCTAGACGTACGTACATTTTACATTCGTAGGGTGTCCATATATTCATATTATTTTGAATTTTTTTTGACATCTCATCAAAGATGAAGAAGAATATGGAAGTCTGGGCATTTACGGGGCTGACGACCGACATAGGCTGATTTAAGTGATCACTTTACACACGTGTAACATTCACCAATTCTACCCATTATTGACAATCGCACTACTCAAATTCTTGGAACCCCCTTGGAGCCCCGTAAATGCCCAGACTTCCATATTCTTCTTCATCTTTGATGAGATGTCAAAAAATAATATGAAAATAACTCCTGTAATTGGAGATAATCCAGATTTTGTGAACAAGTATTTGGACACACTCAAAATGTTGCATTTGGTCTTATTGAGTATAAATCTGATCTCCAGACTTCATGTTATTCAATGAATTTGAAACAGATTACATTTTATATCAGAAGGATAAATGAAAATGGTCTTAAAGTAGGGTTTAGTGTTACATTTTTTTATATTTCAAATGTTATATTTTATTGGCAACTCAAGTTCCAGTAGATGAACGTCAAGTTAATAGTACGTAATGAAAGAGAGCTAGTAAAATTGGTTTAGAATAATAGCAAAATTTTAGAATCGCTTAAAAAAGTAAACGTGAGGGGACCCTAAAAGATCGTAGCCCTGCATGTGCTAATGCCGAATATATTATTTTTCAGATACTCTAACGTACTATACGTATACGTAGTAGTTATTGGGATGGACATTTCTGGAATTGCATATTTTTACATTTTTATTTTATCTCTTTATAATAACAATTAAAAAAAAACAGTAGACGATGATGACAAGGTTCTTGTCAAAATCGGTTGGATAAAGTGTACCAATAAAAAAGTGGTTTCAATAAAGTTATTTTATGTTATAAATATATCTTTTGCCTCAAAATACAAGTTCAATTGACGGAAATATTACCGTTTTAATTCACGAACTTCAAAGATATTAAAGAAAATTAATATTGCTTTGAAAAAAAAGGTAACTCATTATTTTTCCGTTTTTACGACAAATACTTGTGAACAAATCTCGTCTACACCAAAAAAAGCATAGGACATTATATTGTATAAAAGCATTGATATCTTGATCGTTAAATTATGAAGCAAATGTGATCAGCCTTGCTCTTCGGATATCTCAGTCCAGGGTAATGCTAAATACATATTAGAGTGAAAATCACTTATATTTATTTTGACTCTACTAGGAATCAAACCCGAGGCCTCTAGCATGGTAAACAAATGTGCTGACCACAACACGACGGAGGCGTACAATATTATCACTTATTAATTTATTTTTAACATAATAAATATCGTATTATTTATCCTGTAGCTTTTCTAAAATTAAAACGTATACCCACTGGCAGTGCATTTGATTTTTTTTGTGTAAAAGTGTTTATGATATTAGTAACATACTCGTTTGTACAAATGTACATTGCAGAATATAATAAAAAAAATACAGAATACACAAACCATACATACATCGTTAATAGTACCTTGTATAGTATATTAATGAATGCAAAGACTTTACAAGTCAAAAATACGTTTAAAAAGTGGAAAATAAATTGTTGTCCTTAACGTTATTTCTACCTAACAATTAGTTACCGTCATATTTCTGGAGTGAACTATTCACTTAGCGTTCAAGAGCCTTGTCTGTAGGTACTAATGAACTCAATTAGGTACCTTTCTGCCTATCATTACCGAAGAGAGTTTGCCGGTTTGTAATTTATTATCTTAGATTTTGTTGGCATTTGAAAAATGAATTAAATTAAGTGTAAGACCGCGGTTCCCAAAATTCTCATTTTTGATCTTCGGTTTTTTGAGAAATCCGAAAAAATCGGGCATGAAATAGTACATTTATGGTTAAAAGACACGGAATTTAAAATACATTAAAATAAATTAAAAATTTTGTGTAGGTACGTGGAAAAATTTATAATTCTCATAAGCAGATCGGTATAAAAAGTGATAAATATACATTTTTGACATTTCATTTTAATGTAGATGAAGAAGAATACGGAAGTCTGGGTATTCACAGGGCTTATACTTAGGCTAGTTGAGTTTACTTTACACACGTGTGACAATCACTATTCTACCCATTAACATATCGCTCACTCCTTTCAAGAACGTCATAAATCAAAATATGTACTTGATTTTTCAGGAAAACGTTTTTAAAGTTTAAAAACATAATACAATGTATTAAAAATAAATATCAAGCCACTTACTGAACTTTTTACTGTGCAACAGAACTTTATAGGTAAAACCTGAAGGTTTTTTTCTCTATTTGAAAAATACGTAGTATATTTAAAAAAAAAATTAATCAATACCCTTTCTTCAAAATGCAAAAACAACACTTTCTGCCCTGTGGCGGGTAAATATTAAGTTAAAAATATGTCTCTTTTGCTGGGATATAGTACATTTTCTGGGCATTCTGAAAACATGCACAACTGAAAATTGGCGATTTTTGATTTATGACGTTCTTGAAAGAAGTGAGCGATATAACAACCACACTTCATCCTACATATATCATAAATCACATGATGCTTTCTTTATGTTTGGGTTCACTGGAGCCATCGTTGATTTTGCGTTAAATTGATTTCGTACAAGAGAATTTGGAAATAAATTATTAAAAATAATATTAATTACACATTGATGGTTACTAAACTTGTTTATGCATACTATTATTAACTTTTCTAAATTAATATTTTACAGAAAAAATAATAAGATGCTTAATGTAATAATGATGAAGTTTTATAGATTCCCTTAAAAGTGTCTTAAACACTTGCCATACATTTAAACCACATGTAAGTATATACCACTTCAAACATGCAGAGATGGAATAATATAGCATAATATGTTTGTATGTTTGATCCGAGATCCCCCAGATTGAATTTCCTGTTTCTGCACGGATTCGGAATATCAAAAGATTCATTCTCACGAAGTGTGAACCTACGTAATATATGTCATATCTCGGCTTCGAATGGAAAATGAAGTAACGGCAACGCAAAATTACTTGTTAATTTAATTTTTAAGGTTCGAAATAAGACGCAGGCATTGTATTGTATGATTGCATCGCTTGTTTTTTGAGGTAAATATTGAACTTGGAGCTGTAGACAAAATTCCTATCGCATCCTGTATTATTAAATTTAATTTTTAGAAGAGATAATGAATATTTCCGTTAGAAAAGTGTGGAAAAAGAATAAATAAAATACATTTCTCTAATTTTCAGTATTTTTGCCTATTTTACCATGCGAGTTTGCATACACCAAATGTTGCGTATATTTAATTGCGTATAAGTATTTAAGCAGTGTTATCTTGATTCTTAAAACATGAAGTTAGGTGATCAGGGTAATATGAAATCAATAATGTAGTGAACAATTGCTTTTTTTTAAAAATGTCTCCGGGAATTGAACCCGGGACATTCAGTATGGTAGATAAATGTACTGACCACTACACTATGGAGATGATTTACTGCGTATATTATTTTTATTTGTAATGAATTTTGATTTACTTTTTTTTATTTGATGTTATTCTTTTGGTCTCAGATATGCATATTAATTATTCAAATTGTGTTATTTTTGAACGATTTATTGATAAAAAATCATCATTCCGATTTCTTAATTTTGGGTGAATTCACATGATTATTTGTGTTATATGCTTTTTAAATCTATGGGGTGCTAGATGCATATGAAAAATATTTACAAAAATGTAGTAAGTAGATATTAAATGCTTATATAAAGTAAATTTAATAAGCAACAGCCCAAAATAACAAATATCATAAAACCGTTTCATCAGAATAAAAAAAATGGTGTACAATTTTCAACAGTATCCGTAACAACACGTCTTTAACGAAATGGTTCATAATTTTTTGTGGATCTCTTAGAAAATTATTTACTATAAAGATGTAATTAGCAACTCTATAACACTACAAATAAGTTTTATATACTTTTGCTGTCTATAAATATAATACTTAACCATTCCTTTCCACACACCCTCCATTTGATTTTAATTATAATTTTGCGACATTCGTCAAGTCTACAGTTCTGAACTCGCAGCGTGAAAGGAAACTGACTCCCAGAACAGCAACACGAGACGTGAATATTAATTTCTGTGAAATATGATAGGGTGGCTGTTTAATTGCACTGCGGGTCTTGTGTACACAGTACGTAGCCGTAGTACGGCGCTTGTTGGCATTATCATAATATAAAGATTGCACGTTCTGATATATGACGGCCCATGTCTCAGTTTTGTTGCAACTAACAATGCAACTTGTTCTGCCAAACGATGCAATCTCGCGTCGCGAAGTTTTATGAGTTACCCAATAAAATATGAAGCGTTTTATTATTTTATTTTATTATTCTCCTACAGGCTCGTTAAATGATTTATATATATTATAGGGGTCTCCAATTGAGAGAAATCGTCTTTTTACGAAGGAAAATAGAAGTTTGAGCATCGAACCGGCATTACGAACTGCTTTCTGGTTTAAATCATCACTGAAACAGTTTTTAATTTAAAGGAATAACTCGCAAAGCATTTAGAGGCGTGTCTGCAGGTAGGATAGTAAGGATAGGGGAAGTAAATATGAAAAATACATCACTTACACTCAGACCAATTGGAAATAAATCTTTCCTGAATTTATGTATTTTGCACTTGGCGGGAATCAATCCAGCGACGCCAGTTTCACTGTAGAGCGTCTACCCAAGTATGCTACGGCGCGCGGCGCCTGTCTTGTGTAACGTTTACCTTTTGGCCCATTATTGAACATCTATGATACATTAATTTTTAGGTGATGTTGATTTGCACTGTTGTTTAGTACCTTTCGTATGATTCTTTTGTATAGTTTTGATAAATGTAAAGTTTTGCCCGACAGTGGTGTTCTCAGTTGAGAATTTTTTTATAGCTTTAGTAGTATAAAGCTTTCTCTAATTGAACAAAGGTTGATATTTTTTCGTATAAAAATGATAGATGGTTTGTCTTAAGATGAGACGCCTATATCATATGTTATATTGATGTATTATCTCCGTAGGGTAAATAATCTAGTGAAATAATATGTTATGTAGCTTACTGTTATTTTATTGTATTTTTTTGGTGAAACATTACATGAAAGGTGTTTAAACTGATAGTTCAACACTTTTATAAGGAAATGAAATACAAAATTTCGGATAAAAGAATAACGCCGGGGTTGCATTGCCATATTTAAGTGATTCACACAGTGTACACAACAGATTACCTCTTCATTGGAATGATTTTTAGGTGACCATTTGTGTATTTAATTAAAACACTGACTCTTGCAATATTATTATTATTTACTAAAGGTATAATAACATATTTAAAAACAAATATCAGAAATAAACCAATTAGTTAACCAATAGCGTCAGCCAAAACTGATGGCAAAAATTATACCAGAGTAAAATAAAAGTGGAAAAGGTTATTGATTTGTTGTCTTCTTTTTATACGCTTAAAATACTTTTACTATTGTTCTGATGACTTTCATAATATTTCGAAATGCTTTGCTGCAATTTGAAGCCTAGGTTTTATGCCAGTAAGCACGAGATATATTATTATACCATGTGTAATGTGTAGTCATCCAACTAATAAAATCTGAAGGAAGATTAATGGGAAGTGCAGTAGAGGAAAACATTACTCCTCGTTGCTTCGTCTAGGCTAGAAATTACAACCTTCACATAGTTAATATTTGTTAAGGTCTCTGTAAAAAAATTACAGTTTCATTTATCTTAAATTATGTGATAACACTAATTTATCGATGAAATATTGAGATAATAATTAAAAATCCATATTTTTATTATTACAATGTATAAAATGTGGATTTTACCAGAAAAATATTTAAATAAAAAAATATTTTAAAAGTTCGATACAGTTATTGACAAAATTTGTAAATTTGTGCCAAATTCTTCATAAACGATTATGCATTTTTTATATTTTTAATTTTTTTTTTTTTTTTTGCATAAATATGTGTATTTGGATTTTTCGATACGGTTTGAAAAAGCCTCTTGGAAAGCAAAACACGTATCATGGATATGAATAAATTTAGTATGAATAATAACGTAATGTGTTTTTATTTTTATTTTTGTCAACGATTTTAATTGTATTTGAAATATAAAATAAAAGTAAAGATTACAGATATGAGATTATTACAGATTAAAGTTTTACAAATATGTTTATGAATTTCTCATTTCTTAGAGCCGTTCATACAATATTGCGCAATTCCACTAAGAACTTATTTAAATATTGACATCTCAACATACGTGAAGAATAATATGGAAGTTTGGATGATTCAATCATAGATGCTGCCGAGGCCTGTATTTTGAAAGAACGTGGTAATTGTATATATATATATATATATATATATATATATATATATATATATATATAATATATATATATATATATATATATATATATATATATATATATATATATATATATATATATATATATATATATATATATATATATATATATAAACATACATATATATATATGTTTATATATATATATATATATATATATATATATATATATATATATATATATATATATATATATATATATATATATAAAAATACATATTTTTGTAAAACATAAATTTGTGTTTATTTTTACCTTACTAATTTATAGCATCTAGTTTATTACTTCAATAAAGTTATATTGCTTTTTTTTCAAATAAACAATTTCTCGAGAGTTTCTTTGGAACATTTTGCTCACGATTTTTTGCCCTTATATCATTTGCTAGTGACGATTTCTGATTGGATTAACCCAAAACTTCCCTCCCCGAGGGAAGTACAATTTGCTAAGGACACCTCCGGAGACAAGATCATAAAATGACCGTTCTCATCCTTTTCTCCCCTAAAACTATCCTTTTTAAGCCCACGAGAGACAAGCGAAAAAAAACAGATAAACAAAAATGTTACAGTAGAACTAAGCGCTAGTCACAGGTAAATCCACTAATGCACTATACAAGTGTACATGTGTTTAAATGTACACGTGGGGTTTTATTTGAATCTCTGTTACGATGATTTTTAAACAAAGTCTGTAAAATATTTTTTAATTATTTATTTTTATTTTTATATTAAACTTTTTATAGTACTATATGACTATATGAATTATACTACTATATGATGCTTCAGAAAAATTAAAATAAAAACTGATGTAATGCCTTTTTGAAGAAAATGCTAAATTTAAAGTAAGTTCGACTCTCGTTTAAAAAACTATGTTAAAAAATGGCGTTAATTTTGGTGATACTACTTTAAACCTTTTTTCGAATATTATTATATACTTACTAGTACTTAATAGTGCCCATTTGTATTTTTCTTTCCAAATATATGGTTTTGTTTCGATATTATTAATTTTTTATGTATTTTCCAGTTTATTATTATTGAATAAATGAGTTAAATAATAGTGTTAGAATAATGATATTTTTGGACAAAATGAAACATATTATTATGATTAAATTAATTTGAATCACAACATTTCTTTAATTAAAAATACAATTTATGATTCTAGAGACTTTATTTCCTTTGTGACAGCTGTTCCGCCTTGAATGTGCTCAGCGAAGCTCATTAACAATACAGCGAGAAAAAGAAGCAAAGGAAAACCGAGAAAAAACTGGACATGATCAAGTTTTTCAAATACATGAAAGAAGTCACGTCAGGAGTCGGAATAATCGGCGGATTGTAGGAGGCGATTTATGAATGTTAAAAAATGAGAAGATTGTTGGCAAAGACAGAGTGGTGTAGTGTTTAATTCCCTCTGCCTACTCGAGCAGAGAAGCGGCGTGATGGCTAGTTAGTTTTTTTGGATTTTTATCTGTCTTAGAAACGGAAATTTCTAGCTACAGATCTACATACTTACGTGTCTCCTCTGAATAACCAATCTTATTCACTTTTATTCACCAGCAACATCTAGCGAAATTATGAATGAAAGATTGTTAACGATAGCTTAACGCTTCACTAACATAAACAAGTATTTTTCATTTTTAATTAGCTCGATGAAATTCAATAGCCCCAGTGAAAACCTTTCATCTTTGATTTGATTAAAAATTGACACTGATAACCTTTGACAACCAAACGCTAATTTGGGGCCAGTTATTCAATGATATTCCCCAAACATTAAAATTTTGAAATTTGAAATGCTTCATAAATAAATCATTATTATTTACGGATACTAAGTCTTCTGAGAAAGAGAAAATGGAAGTGTTGATTTTTAATTGTATTAAGTATAATAAGGATTGTCCGCCTCCGTAGTGTTATGGTCAGCATGCTCGCCTACCGTTCTGGAGGTCCCGGGTTCGATTCCCAGAGGGGTTTAATAAATAAAAGTGATTTTTTCACTCTAATATTTATTCAATATTACACTGGACTGGTACCTGAAGTGGAGGGCTGATCACCTTTCTTTCATGTGTAATCTATCGAGATAACACTGCGTTTATATGAAGCAGTGCCCTATGCACCATTGGGGTGCGGTAAGGGATTAATCATTATTATAATAAGGACAATATGAGTAAGCCATTTTCCGTATTTTCACTCTTTGTATATTATTATATTACGCGAGAAAAGTTAATAAACTAAAATGAATTCTGAATCACAGTATGTAAAAAATAAAATGATTGAATTTTAAAACTTGAATTGAAAAACCATAAAAGTCGTAAAAGGTTATACGGTAAGTAAAGAATGAAGCCGAGCATTTAGATTTTATCAAAGTTAATTATCATCTTTTCGTGGATGAATTAAGATGACGTATTTTATTACGATGAAAAGCGATATCGAGGATTTCGAAGCTGGCTTGAAATTAGAATAGTTCAATGAAATTTTATTAATAAATCTACTGTTAAATAAGCTTTTAACCATTCTAAAACCGAATTCACTGTCATAAATAAGAATGGGAGATACAACAGTTAGATTTCATACTTTTAAAAAAAAAACGCATAATCTTTTACACTGTTTGACTACTTTTTCCTCTGTTTTAAATAAAATAGTTACATATTTTGACAAAAAACTTTTTTTATGGTCGCGAGTATTAACAATATATTTATTTTTATATTATAAGCCTTTACACTTATGGCATACGCATATTTTGTAGATTTTTAATATGGCAAAGAACGATATTCAATACATTTACTGTTTTACCTGTTTTTTTTTTTGAAAATTAAATATATTTTATAAAACGTACTCCCTTCTTAAACACGAGCATTATGTTCTATAAGAAAGGTAACTTGTAACATAAATAACCACTTTTCCCCAAATGCATAAATTTTTATAATTATATCATAATGTGTTTACGATATTATTATCTATTTTAAATGTCGTATTCAGATCAACTACTCAGTCGCTCAAATAAGAGGTGTATTTTAATATATTTCACTGCATAAGATATGTATTGTATTTTAACTCAAAGATTTTGTGTGGTGTGTGTATACTTTATTAAATGGATTAATTAATTTTTAAACTGTAAAGTAATTAAATACCATTTTCTCATAAAATCTAGTGTGACATGTGTTTTGATGTATTCACCATGGTTATAACATACTGGATGTAAAGCTTAGTCTAAATTTTAGAATTGTGCCCTTGGGACATTGACGGAGAAGGTAGGAGCAGATCAATGTATTTTTTCATCAGTGAGAATACGAACAAAAGTGAATATCTTTTATCGTTGTAAAATTCTCAATTGTGGGGTTATTTTTAATATTTTTTTTAAATTCCTACAACTTATTACAAAAAAAGTGAGTTAACTTTTTGAACCAAGGGTAATTAATTGGATTTCTACGCTGTTGCAGTAATACGTGTGATTTAAATCCATTAAATTATTAGTGAACTTCAAAAGAACAAATCATTTCTTTAGCATAATTTGCGTTACTTGATCCTTAGAATTATCGGGACGTCACTCCTATCTTTATGACATCATATAACCTCTCAAGAGTACAAAAAAATTAGACTAAGCTTTACATATGGTGTTCGATAATGATGCTGAATGCGTCAACACACGCGTTACAATAGACTTAAGGAAAAAGTGGCATAACTAAGAAGTATTTAAATTAAAAATGATTTTTACTTTAATAATGTTAACGATAATTTTTGACAGGAAAGAGTTAGAATAATAATCTTGTGCGAGCTTGATATCATTATAATACTCAATAAAATATCAGCATTTTTTATTACTTATGTTTTACTTAGTAAATGAAGAAATAAATAAATACAACAACGTGACTAATCAATTAATTCAATTCAATTTCAATTCAATTCAATTCAATTCAATTCAATTCAATTTATTCAATAATTAATATATACATTACAAACAAACATTTAAGGCGTATATATTAAAAAAACAAATGAAAAATTACACAAGAAGACTCTTGATTCTTCTACACATTCTTCTACACATTTAAATGTGTAGAAGAATCTCGCTTCGGAAAACTCCTTCGGACACATGGAACAGATCAATATCCAATGTGATATTGTTCAACATAGCGGTAGCTCTTCCTACAGGCATAACCATCGGCAGGTTGGTCCTGTGTATAGGAATCTGAAACAATCTATGCCGACGCTGTCTTAGGTAACTATCGGGAACATACAGACCAATGCTCTGGATAATTTCAGGATTATCGATCATACCGCGCAACAATCGATAAAAATGCGTAATCAAATACGCATTCCTTCTAGTCTCTAAACTATTGTAGCCAAGCATACCCTGGAGAAACTGGGTCGGGTAGAGCCAAGGATAATAGCCGTACTCTCTCATGTAGAGATACCTCAAAAACTTCTTTTGGACTTTCTCTACCATAAGAGAGTACTTAAGCTCGTGTGGCCCCCAGATCATCGAGCCACTCTCGAGTCTACTTCGCACCAAGGAGTTATAAAGAGTTCTCAGCACGCGGGTATTTTCGAAAACCCTGGCAGTACGCAGAACAAATCCTAGCATTTTCAATGCATTACTAGTGACTGCCTCTATATGATCGTGAAATGTCAGGGTGCTCACAAATCTAACGCCCAGATCCCTAACATTCGATGCTCGCATCAGATTTTGGTCGTTCATTTTGTAGCGATAAAATAATGTTTTTTGGGCCCTAGTGAAAGACGTGATCGAACACTTGGAAACATTAAACATTAATTTGTTTCGTCTTCCCCATTCACATATATTTGATATATCTGCTTGGAGAAGACGAAAATCGTCAAAAGTTGTCACCTTTAAGAAAAGCTTTAGGTCAATGAACATGTAAGTAGTTTTAAAATATTTCAAAATACCAGTACGGACCTTTCTCTTACAAGTAACCTAATGCGTTTTGTTATCAAACAGGTTTTCTAAATAAGAATAGCTAGATACCAATATTTACATTATATAGCATTCTTTGTAGGATTTACCATGAGTCAAGTGCTTCAATTCCTCCTTATAATTATTTCCATACATTTTATTAACTGCAATGTAGTCAGATCAAATAGAAATAAAGAATTATCTCAACTAGGTAAGTACCTCCATTTAAAAAAAAAATTATGATAAATTTTTCAATTATTAAAAATAACACGATTAAGTATAATAACAAGTTTTTTTTCATGTACTATCGGGTATGTACTAAACAAAATAGTTAATTTATTCATTACAATAGAAATTTAACAGATTTCAAAACATTAATCGTAAATACTTCTGATTGTTTTTTCGTCCATGTATGAACACATTGTTAATTTTTTTATTTGTTAACATTTTTCAGTCAAACTTTTGTAGGTTTGTAGCATACAACCCTTAATGCCTCAGTCAATGTTCTCAGCTATTTTTTTTTCCACTTCGGTTAATTTTCCATTTTTGTTCTCATATTCCATCCTTCACCTGTGTTCTCTTTATTCCATGAAATGTATTCATACTCGAATCCAATTATCTGGAGTCATGCACCAATCACATGCTTTTACATAATAAACGATAAAGTTTATACCTTTTCAATTTTGAGCTCAGATAAGGGTGAGAAGTAAATTGTATTTTTAAGTAAGAGTGCTTGTGAAATATAGATGAAAATCTATCAACCGTATGGTCTTTGTTGTTGTTGTTTTGAATTTTTGCAATATTACCTCCATGTAAAAGTAGTTAAAATACTTAATTAAATGACGTGATTAAAAGAGGTTTTAGAACATATTATTTTTAGTTTAGGAATATATTTAATTAATTTAACATTATTTTGGACAAAATAATAAATGATCTTTTTATTAAAGGACTTGCATGTATTATTTACATTGTTTATTATGTACAAAGTTAATAGATCATTATGTGGATTTTCGTTACTTTCAGTTTTAAAAAGAACTTGTTTTATTTTAATCTGTGATGGGAAAGGAGGGATAAATAAGTGTGGACCAAACATGAACGTCTTGGTATTTGTTCATTGCTGGGAAGAAACCACGTAAAACTCCTTGAAACCAGGAAAAGCCGGACTGTTGACTGTCATCAACAGGTCTTGCGTTTCACTAAAAGATGGTTCGACATTTTGTGTCTTAGCTAGGTTTATATTACGATATTTTATATACGATTGTCTTAGCTAGGTTTAAATTACGATTTATATTAGATGTGATTCAGTTTTATTAAACATGTTGCTGAATGAATATAAATATCCTTTTAACATCCCCATTTTTTATCATTATTAATATAAGAGGCTAATACTTTATTTACATTACAGACGATGTGAAAATTGAGCCACTTTATCCTCACCAAGGTACCAAAAGTCGCAAAACTCGACAAGCTGACGAACAGCTCCTGAATGCGGCCAACAACTATGGTCTTGATGCAGATGCTGCTGCGCGAGGAATACCAAGCCTTATTTCACGACAACCTCTGCAAACTTCAAACAACGGAAATAGACAGCCACCAAATGTAAGCAGACGACCAGCAGACGGAAATGGACAAACACCAAATTCAAATAGACAACCACTGAATGTCAATGGACAAAGACCAAATGGAAGTAGACAACCAGCAGACGGAAATGGACAAACACCAAATTCAAATAGACAACCACTGAATGTCAATGGACAAAGACCAAATGGAAATAGACAACCAGCAGACGGAAATGAACCAACACCAAATTCAAATAGACAACCACTGAATGTCAATGGACAAAGACCAAATGGAAATAGACAACCACCAAATGCAAACGGACAGTCGCCAAATAGAAATGGACAATCCAACGTTGTACCAGGAAACAAACCCAGCACAACTATTCTACCAAAAGTACAGCAAAATGGTAATTATGATGAAAATATTTTAATGGTTTTTGGTAATGCAGATGACCAAGGAGCAACAAGTCCTCAACAGACAAGTGTAAGACCTTATCTGGATAACCAAGGCTTTAATCTGTACACTAAGCCTTATAATAATAACCAGAGAGATGGAGTTCCTGATGTTAACCAAACACCTATTCACAACCCTTATTACCAAAGCAAACCTCTGGAAGTTGGTAATATTCACAATCCAGAATTTGAAGGTATTCCGGATCATTTCTTTCATGGATCAGGTCAAGGAAGATGGGGTAGTGACCATTTTGATCATGGGAGATGGTAAAAGAACAGAAATTTTATTATCTCAAAATGTATTTTTATAATATGTGTTGCAATAAAATAATCTACCCTGCTAAAAATAATAAAATTTCCTTTATTTTCGTTTAATTAGTAAATTATTAATAAATGTAATATATTTAAAGTACCATTTTTTTTAACATTATACTAAATATACAAAATAAAGACACTTACAAAAATATCCACAAACTGTTATTACTTGTGTACTTTACCATATTGTGTTCAAATTTTATTGATTTTTTAATTTTTTAGGTGAGTAAGTTATGACGTAATTATTTTTATTATCGAAAATTATAGTTTTACAAAAATTTCGTGGTAAGAAAATTCCTTGTTTTTCTGAAAAAAAATCTGGGGTTGATTAATATACTCCACTCCTGATCTGCTTCAAATTGACCAGCCTAGTTGCTTTATATACATAATGTAACCTACAAGGCGTAATTATTAATGGCTGTCATTTACGAAGATGGGTTTGAATTGGTTAAAACATATTTCTTATGCGCCCAATCTAGCTCTTAGTTACTTTCCACTATTTCTAAAAGTAAAGAAACATTTGAGATTATTTTTAACGACAATCAAGTCATGTACTATATAGGTCAGTATTCTATTAGGATACTTGAGAACAATTATCAAATATTCTGCTAGGATACTGTAGAACTATTAGAGAATTATTGGACAATGTGTTGGAATATCCAGAAGGTATCAAATAATAAGATACAAATTCATTTTCTCATCCACTCCAAAATAAGTCAGGGGTGGAGTATATAAATCAATCCCGTTAGTAGAATTCTGTATTGCAAAGCATTAATATATTTTTTATTTTCGTATTGACTATGTTGTTGTCCAAAGTGTAATAGTTAACACGCTCGGCTACCGTTCTGGAGGTCCCGGGTTCGATTCCCAGGGGGGGTCAATATTTATTCAATATTACCCTGGACTGGTACCCGAATCGGCAGGCTGATCACCTTTCCTTCGTGTGTTTACGATCAAGATAACACTGTGTTTGTAATGCACTGCCCTATGCACCATTGGGGTGCGGAAAAGGGTTTGAATGAATGTTTTTTTGCAGGAATGTCAAAAATATATACAAATATTCAAATAGTGTAAGTGTCAAGATAGAACAATGTTAACCCCTTCACTGATGAGTTAAAAAACATTTTATTTGGAATAAGGGTAGGTTTTTAATTTAAAATTTATGATATTTAGAAATGGTTAAAATATATGAAAAAATATCGATATTGGTTGACAAAGTACAAACACATAGGCCTCATAAAGTAATACGGTAAAATCAGTTTGATCTATTTCTCCGTCTGGCCTGTATGAAGTAAGTGCAAATTGGGCAAATGGTTAATTAATCATATAATGTGCTTTCGATTAATTTAAATTTATCGGACCGACTAGTTCATTGAATGTAAGTTCCTTATACTTAAGTTCCCTTGAAATGGATTTTATCATTTATACGATGTATAAATGATGTATATAAGTGATTTATTGATGAATGTTAGCAAATTCAAGATTATGGTTTTTGAAAGAGAAGAATGCAGATCTGAATGTGAAATATTCGTAAACGGAGAGATTTTGGAACAGGTAGATGATTTCGTGTATTTGGGTGGTATGTTTTCTAGGGATAGAAATATTGATAAAGACATAGAAAGGAGAGTGAATGCTGGGAACAAAGTGAATGGTGCACTGAAATCAGTTATAGCAAATAAAAACCAATCAGCGGAAGCTAAACTGGCAGTGCACAACGGAGTCCTGGTTCCGACTCTAATGTATGGAAGTGAAACATGGAGTTGGCAAAAGAAGAATGAAAGTAGACTGAATGCAGTCGAAATGCGATCTCTCAGAAGAATGTGCGACAAAACGATGTATGATAGATGTGCGAATAGTGAAATAAGGAAGGAATGCAAAGCTGAGATAAGCATTATCGATAAAATTAAGAAAGGTGTGTTGAGATGGTTTGGACATGTAGAACGAATGAGTGAGAAAAGAACGGTAAAACAAATTTATGAGGCGAATGTTAGTGGGAAAAGAAGCAGAGGAAGACCGAGAAATACATGGCACGATCAGGTATGCCAAATACTTGAAAGTGATCAGGTTAGGAGTCGTTACAATCGGCGGGTATGTATGAGGAGATGCATGAACGTGGAAGAGGCGAAGAATGTTTGCAAGGACAGAGTGGTGTGGCGCTCTACTCTCTCTGCCTACCCCTGCGGGGAAGTGGCGTGATGGTTAGTTAGTTAGTTAGTTAATAAATGATGTATAACATACATACAAGCTAAGAAATACTTGCTCAGTAATAATTAAAGCGGTATTAAGTATTCAGGTTTTTAATTTCATTTTAATTACCTAATCAACTGCACATATTATATTTCAATCGAAGTACGTATAATGTTCATACATGTTTGATATACAATTGTAAATTTTCCAATATAAGAAATAGTTAAATATTTTCCTTAGGCATTCTGAGAATCAGTCTAAAGATGGCATTTTCAAGTTTTTGTCAAAAAGTTCTTTTTGTGTTATTTTTTAAAAGCTGTGTTTCTTCTGGATATGTTTTGGATAATAAATCTGGCAAGTTTAAAAAAGACATTTTCTTTTTTCCTTTTATCAATCCTTTTGCCTCAGTTGTGCATAGGGTACCGTATCTGATAATTTGTTTGAATATTATGTTATGATGGTTATGTGATTTTTTAATCTAGGGGGGGGGGGATATTTGATAGAATACCGATATATTCCCTTATACTAAAATAATATTATTGATATCATTAAACTTTTTTTTGTTGATAAAGTATCTGTATTTAAAAATTTAAAAAAATAAAATTTAAAAATTTAAATATTTTTGACGACATTTTTTCATTAATTGATTCTGCTGCTACTTTGTGGTAATATCTATCTATTTTTAATTTAAAATTTTGAAATGAAACCCTTATCCGCATCCCAATGGTGTATAGGGCACTGCATCGAATTGACGCAGTGTTATCTTGTTCATTATTTACATGAAGGCAAGGTGATCACTCTTGCGCTTCAGGAACCAGTCCAGAGTAATATTAAATAAATATTACAGTGTTAAATCACTAATATTTATTTTCAACCCCCCCTGGAAATCGAACCCGGGACCTCCAGCACGGTAGCTTAACACGCTGACCATTACACACCGTTATGAAGCTAAGATGAAGAGGGTAGGAGGTGTTTCATTAGGATTTTTAATTTTAGGATAACATTCCAAAATTAGCATAATCAAAAGGCACGAAAAAAGCATTTAGTTTCCTTCTTTATATATAAATATCTGTTGGTATATTAAGATTTTTAAGGTATATTAGATGACGTGACATGTAAATGCATCTTTTTATGATAATTATGAAAAACCCACTCAAATAAATGTTTTATTTTTTTAAAAAAAAAACATACCACATACCATATTAATACCTTATGTCTTTGAAAACTGTTAAATATTATTTAAATTTTAGTTGAACTGACAACAACTGTTGAAGAAACATTATTCAGACATAAGAGGGATTTGGAAGCAGGTTCTGCATCACCATATGATCAACAGATTGATCAAAGTGATCTAGAGAGTGTCTTCGGACCTGATCCAAATCAGCCCATAAGTAGCCAACATCAAAATGAGGATCAGAAAAATCATAAAAAGGGTGTTATAAACAGTGACGGTGATCGTAGAATCCAAGGTAGGTGCTCCTTGAAGAAAAAATCACACTTCAGATAAATATAATTCTTGCAATTTTCCATTGATTCACAAGTTGATAAGTAACCCTTTACTCTGTGATGGTTGAAGTAAAAATATGGTATTTAACACTTTATCTGGTTGACATGAATCGACGTGAGATTCATGATACATGTATTGTTCGAGCCCTCATCTGCACCTGGTGCATAGGGCACTGCATCATATTTAAAAAAAATGTTGTCTTGATCATTATCACTTGAAGGAAAGGTGAAAGGTGAAAGGTAAAAGGTGAAAGCACTACGCTGTAAATACGAGTTCAGGGTAATATTAAATAAATATTTTTACAAAATCACTTATTTTTTCGTGACCCCTCCCCTGGGGATCGTATTCGGGACCTCCAGTACGGTAGACAAGCAAGGTAATCATTACACAACGGAGGCGGACGACACATGTATTAGTTCCGAAAATTCGAGTTGTGTGGTTGTCAATCATGGGTTACATTTGTTATCATTTGTTTATATGGGTTGATGAATGTTACACATGTATACTATAAAGTGATCACTTAACTTTATGACAGGTCATAAGCCCTCGTAATATCCAGACGTTCATATTTTTCTTCATTTATGTAGAGATGTCAAGATGTAAAAATAGGTCCTAAATGGAAAAACTCAGAAAAAAGGATTTGGACCCTAAATAATTTTTTTAAATATTTTGATTTTGATTTGTAAAATATACACAAACACGAAATTAATTTGTATAAAATAATATTCATAAATCCAGGTTTTACAAAAGACGTAATAAGAAAAATCGACAATTCCTCGTTCGTAAGACTTTCATTTTCTTTGAAAATTTTCAGATCCTAATGAAACAGTTTCAAATATTCATAACGTTAATATTGGCCCTCCAGAGAGCATTTCTATTGAAGGAGACATAATGGAAAATGAAAAAGTAACGGAAGAAGGTGTACTTCTAGACTCTGCTGCCTTTAATCAAAATGGATTTCCACAACACCAAAATGAAAATTGGAACCAGCCGGAAAATTCTTTTTTACAGCAATATGTTTTTACACATATTCCCAGCATAAACAGACCAGCTGAAATTGTATTTCAAATAAACAAATATCTTTTTGGTTAAATTAAAATATTGAAAAAAAAATGTCGTTATTTTATATAATGTTTTCTCGTATGGATTAGTTTTTCATAGGTTATTTAATTTTTATTTATTTACTTCTTTTGTATAATATACCATATATACATTGGTGGGATACTTTATTGCTAAGAAGTAATATGTTCCAGCCACCTAATACTTGTAAATACTAGTGAAATTGGTCTATGTTTAAAACTTATACAGACGTTTGAAATTAGAAGATTAATTGTATTTAAAGAAACCTAAATTACGATTAATTACATTGTGAATGAAAAATTATTTACATTTTATATTACATGTTACATTATGCAACATTTACTCGTACAAAATTGTATCTAGGGTGTCAGAATTAGGATTTCAAAATTGAATAAAAATTAATAAAATTGAATAAAAATGTCCTTAAAAAAATTACGAATGTATTAACTACCTGAAATATTTTAGTAGGTAGGTAAAATTAAAATAATTTTTAGTACTATAAATAAAATTCATATATGCAAAACTGGTATCGTCATTTCTCCCAACTTAGGTCTGATACCTAATAATGTACTTTGGGTGATTTTCATAAAACATAGATCAGGTTTTCCCGAACTTTTTCTATACCGGAACACTTTGCGAATTCGGAAATTTCAACATAATGGCTTAATTTTTATGTTGTTTAATCCATACTCTTGATTTCCTTCTACCTATTTTATAGTGTGGATATAAACAGTCCTGATTATTAAAGAACATTTATTCAGGCCCCAAAACATAGTTTGGGAAAACCGGACGAAGATAAACATATTTTTGGCAATAAACCATGATTTGTATGCGAAGTTTTTAATGGTGAACGTACGTATGTAAGAAAAGTAATTAAATTCAATCTACACGCAACTTTAGTGTTAACTTTCTATTTTAATCGCATTAAATAAATAAACATACAAATTCATATGTAAAATCTAGGATAATCTTCAAAAATCTCAAGTGGTATTTAGACAATTTTAATTATTATATATTCAGTACACATAAATTGTTGATTAAAATCGAATTTTTTAAAATAACTTTTTTCTGTTTACTTTTCAATTCGTTTTCGATTTATAACGCATACAAAAATTGGCTTATTTATGTAAATTTCAATAGGTCGGCACTTATCATATCTATTATCTCTTGTACTGCGCAGTATCGTGATAAGAAAATCTAGTATAAAACGGGTATCTATATGATTTCTTATGCATTACGTACTTGCCAGTATCACGATGGGAGACAAAAAGTATTTGATAATTTTGGTGATAGTTTTGGTTCTCATTTACATTAATTTTAGTTATGGAGGCAAAATCCGTAAAGTGGATAACGAGAAATCACCGGAAGGTAATTTTAAATATTATTTTTACATCTCATCAAAGATGAAGAAGTATTATCCTGGACTGGAACCTGGTGTGCAGGACTGTTCACCTTGCCCTCACTTTATAATTATCAGATTAATATGCATGAATTCGAATTTGATGTATTTAAAGTAAAGTGGTTCCATGCTTGAGTTCATTTGCATAAGAGCACTATTTTTAGTTTATCAATGTAAAAACGACTAGTTTTGAGAATATCTGCAGTTCTCGAAACTAGTCGTAAACACGATTTTTTTTCTTTAAGTCATCCTGTTATGTCAAATCATCACATTTTTTTTGGCAAAGCACCCAAAATTGAGTGAAATATAAATAAATACATAATCCAAATATATTTACTTTTCAAAGAATTCTATTTATGTAAGTTGTCCCTTGTCAAAATATGTGTGCTCAAACAATTTTTTATTATTTTACTATTGTTTTGTCAACAGGATATGTTAAAATCATTGATGGCGCAAAGGGAGAGGAGATGAAGAGATTGTACGAATCCTTCAAATCGTGGGAAGAGTGGAAGAAATACTCGGAAACCCACAAAATCAACAAGGCGTGGAAGAAGCACTATGATTATTATTATAAACATCTACATCCTCACGGCAGAAATCAACGTCATAGAAGTGAAATCCACGACTTCAACAAATAGTTTACGGAGGAAGGGATGATTGTGTTTGTGAGTGTGTGTGTGTGTGTGTGTGTGTGTGTGTGTGTGTGTGTGTGTGTGTGTGTGTGTGTGTGTGTGCGCGCGCGCGCGTGTATTTTACAATTTTTTATACATACAAGGTGGCGCAAAATTAATAACCCTTTTGTAAAATGTTATAATTTTTGCAAATGGCGTTGTATATTAAACATATTTAAAGTCTGTTGACAGCTACAAAAATAATTAAAATTAAATAATTAAAAATAAACAAATTTTGGTGACGCAAAATTAATCATCTTGTTTTGTTTTTTAATGACTTTTTTTAACAAAAGGATATATATTTTGAGCAATGGAAATCTTTATTTGAATTTTCTTTTTTTTATTGACTGGAAAAGATGATATCCGTCAAGTGGCTGCCACCAGTGTTGATATACATTTGTGCCTGTTTTATCAATATGTTTGTATATTGCAGCTGTCTAGGTCACAAATGCTAAAGATGATTGACGTACAACGTAAACGTAAAAATTATGACATCTTCCGATAGGGTGTTTAATGATTTTTATATTCGGTAAGGTGTTAAACTCAAGGATGAATTGTCATTCAAAGTTTAAGAAATATATGTCCTGGAATATTATTCAGGAAAATTAAATTGACTTGAGCGAGGTAAGACTGTATATATTTTGTACATTAAAAGCATTGTTAACTTGGTTGTTTAGTAATAAAAAGTGGTATCATACTTCAAAATAGTATCACACAAAGTCAACGATGAACAAGGAGAGTGTTAAGACTGTACTTTTAAACTTGTCGTAGATCGATTTTTTTTCTTATTTTTTAGTATTATTGTAGAATATCTTCTTTAAAAATAAATAACTGTTTTGCGTTTATAATTTATGATTTCGTAAAACATGTTGTATATATTCAATTATTTTTTTACGATAATTGTATTTTTGCTTACCTGAATGTTATAAATAAATAAATGACCTTTTTTGCCAACAATTCCAATATTTTTATTTTATCAACATACTCTTTGTACTATGGACGTGTTGAGTTAGTTTATAATTAATACTTTTGTTAATTTAATTACCAATTTGTCATTATTTACTATCGGAGCAACCAATATGGAGTATATATATGACAGAACTGCCTCTCAAATGACTTCATAACTTGTTCTTAGATTGGTCTAAAATGTCACGTTTCTTGTCATTTATTTTGGTGTTTACATTGTTATCAGTCATAGAACATTCTCTGTGTCGTTATATTAGTGAAGGAAACGATTTCACAGGTAATCATCAAGTTGATAAGACGATTCAGAATGTATGTAACTACTTAACAGATTACCTTCAATAATACAGCATACGAGTATATGTTATTCCTTTATATATATGTATATATATATATATATATATATATATATATATATATATATATATATATATATATATATATATATATATATATATATATATATATATATATATATATATATATATATATATATATATATTTATATATATATTTATATATATATATATATATATATATACATATATATATATATATATATATATATATATATATATATATATATATATATATATATATATATATATATATATATTTATATACATATATATATATTTATATATATATATATATATATATATATATATATATATATATATATATATATATATATACATATATATAAATATTTATATATGCCACGTTTATATATGTACACGCCAAAATTACTTAATGTATTATTTGTTCAGAGATGTTGACTCGATACTTTTGAAATTATGTACATCTGAAAAGAACAAGCTCGTTAAGACTGAAGGAAGTCACAAACGTATTCGCATCTCTAATGAAGAAATCTAATAAACTAGGAATTCCTTAAGATTTCTTATATCTGTAGAGAGTTTGTTAAGTGAAAAATGAGTCTAATAATACTTTTTATAAGGTTCATGATCCACTCAATTCATTACTAATTATTAAAAAATCCTTAAAACTGACGTTTTATTCTGTGTTATTTAAACCTTTAAAATACAAACATGTTTTTCATCTCTTTTTAAAACGTATTACGCACATGAGAAAGGTATCCCTTGAATTATTAATGTTAAAATATCAATGAAATATCCTGATCTCCTTTTTTTATTGATTCGTATATATTTTAAAATGTATTTAAATGATCTGCAAATCTAATTTTGTCTTTGATTAAAAATCGTGTACTTCTCTGTTAGATAAACGAGCATGTTTACAATATATAAACATATTTAAAACAAATGTTTCTTCATTATTTTTCAGAACCAGATATATTGAAATATGAAAATCTTAGAGTGAAAAGAGCGGTATCTAATAATAATCAAAATGTAAGAATCGCACGTCTACCTCAGCAAGATCCTGAACTTGGAATCACACAGGAGTCAGAATTAATATCTCCTGTAACAGGCAGCTCTCCTGAGGATGTTCAAAAAGCGCAACAAAAGCAACAAGAAACTCTTGCACGAGATGTTACTACTTCACTTAATTTAGATACTGATATACCTTCTCTAAATTTAACACCAAAAACTAATTTGTGTGATACTTTAGACGATGAAAATACGAATATAGATATTCGAGTTGGAATTTCTGATAACGACAATGGAGACAGTTTATGCAGCTCTAAAGATGTTATTATTAAACCAAATATCAACCAGAGCAATGAATCTAAGTTGACTGGAGAAGTAAATTTAGACCCTACAAGTTATTCTAAAGAAAAAAGTGATGAATCGGGATTTGATGAAAGTAACAAGCAAGATAAATTGGATCTTCAAAGTGGAAAACAGGAATTGAATGCTCAACCAAATGCTGAAGTTTCGACTAAAAATCCAAAAGGTGATATCAATTCTAAATCTGATGATGGGTTTGAAGAAACTGTAAGTGGATACGAGCAAGACAAAACAAGACAACAAAACTCAAATTCTGATCTCGAGATACAAGGAGAAAATGGGCAGTCAAACATGAATTCTGGAAGCGGGTTGGGACAAATAAAAGAACAAAACATTTCAAACTCCGCATCCGGGTTACAAGGAGAAAATGGGCAATCAAACGTGAATTCTGGAAGCGGGTTAGGGGAAATAAATGAACAACCCAATTCAAACTCTGCGATCGGCTTACAAGAAGTGAATGGACAATCAAATTCGAATAACGGAATCGATAGTCAAATAGTTAATAATCAACCGCAAGTTACTGGAAGCCAAAATCATGGTATAAACGGACAACCAAATGTAAGACCAGGAGGTCAACCAATACAAGAATTGGTGCCAAAGCCAGATCTCGACTGCCCTAATGATGAAGTGATTAAAAAACCAGAGGATATTGTTCCCTTTGAATATTTTCATCCACATAATTATAACTATTTTAATGACTTCCATTTCGGTTATCAAAATCATCATCATGATTCTCATCATCACCATGCCCATCATGAGCAGCCTCATTATTTTGAATATGGATATTTTCCATATTTTACCTTCCATAATCAATTTTAACAAGTGACTAATATTAATTTGGTTTGTGCTCACTGAAATGTTAAATGATATTTTATTATATGAATTTGTATCGATTAAATTACTTTTTCCCTTCCTCTAATACCATTATCCTTCTTTTAATACCTTTTGACTAAATCAACTGCAGATGTGTTACTGCAGAACAGTCAAATTATTCTTATGAAAATATAATCTGGAATGGTGGATACACTTTAATTAAGATGAAATTTAAATAAACTGGGTTTGCTGATTCAAACGGTTAAAAATAATAAATTCTTTTATGTTTGGTACTACGCCAAATTTTTCATTATATTTCTGACAAAACACTATTATAAGACAAATTTTTGAGTTTATTAATTACTAGACTAGATTCGAGAAGTATTTCTGTTCTCATCAAAAGGGAAAATATAAACTGCCACTTTGTATTTTCATCTGTCGATGAGAATATGTTTGGTCTTCCAAACTAGTCGTGTTTACATTAATAAACTCAAAAAGTGGTTAAACGTAAAAACTACAGTTTATATTTAAACCTGTAGATGTAAGCATCTGAAACTTCCGAAACTAGTCGTTAAAACAGAATACACATGTGTTAAAAACAAGTGTTTAATCATAATTAATTCAAGTCTTACCACGAAATTAACGCCGAAACAATAAATAACATAAAAATTAATGATGTGTTAAATAATTATTTTTACAAGATCAAGATAGTGATTCAAGAACAAGGTTTCTAAATTGGTTCATATATACAGAACTTCCAAGAATTTGAGTAGTGTGGTTGACAATAATGGGTAAAATTGGTGAATGTTACACGTGTGTAAAGTGATCACTTAAACCAGTCTATGACGGTCGTCAGCCCCGTAAATGCCCAGACTTCCATATTCTTCTTCATCTTTGATGAGATGTAAAAAATAAGAGTTTTAATATATAAGTGTTTTTTTTTTTAATAATTAACATCTCATTCCACAAAGTTATTGCCGAATCGATAAATAACAAAAATGTGTGCCCTACCTATATTTTATTTATTTTCTATTCGACCACCCTAATCAGTAGTAGAAAAGTATCCAAATTACGAAAGTAACTGAGAAAATCAGTACATACATACAGTAATCAATACATGTAACGACCACATCGTTACCCTACGGTTTTATAACCATGCTTCAAGTTTAAAAGTAAATTATTGTAACTACTATTCAAGAAATGTTGATAAAGTAACTTGCATAAAGACGTTTATTCCCGTAGTAATTATGCGATGAGTTTACTATTTTATTAGAATGAAGATAATTTTATTAAATAATTTAATTTAATCAATAATTAATAATTTAGAGATTTTGGAAATTAAAAAAGCCATAAAACAAAATTTAAATATTACAATATAAATAATCAATTAGATTTAAGTAACAGACCTTTTTTTGATATTTTTCCAATTTCTGTTCCTAAAATTTCTGCACATTAGGTTTTTGTGTTTTTGTGTGTATGTTTGTGTGTGTGTTTGTATGTGTATGTTTTTCCACTTTATGTATGCGTGCGCAGCTTCATACTGTTTTTTTGGGTGATTCCATTAGTTGTTAGTTGGTGTTGCTATGCAATGAATAATAAAAATAACATTTAGGTTTTTTATGAAGTGTGTGGAAGTTTTTGGTGAAAGTATTTTTATGTTTTTAATGTTTTTGATTTAAAATAAACCCCGATGATGACAATGTATTGTTGAAACCGGTAGGTTGAATTGTATTAATACAAAAAAGTGGTGAAAACAAAGTTATTTTATAAAGATTTATCGATATCTGTCCATAGGATTTATCAGTCTCAAATTATAATGGCTAATTTCATTAATTGCTGTTAAATTCAACTGATGGCACTGCCAAAAATAGTTTTAACCAGTTAAAAGCGTTTTTACCTCGAAAATTTTAAGAAAATATAATTTCCAATAAACGGGTCCCAGTTTGATAATGTCGGTTATGAGGAAGCCCTGTCACTGGACAAATAAAATTTTTGTAGAAAAAACTATTAAGTTGTTATTTTATTATACATATTGCTCGGAATTTTAATATGTTGTATTATATATATTGATATATCTCAACAACTAGGTTTGTATGATGGGATTGCACCTGTTGAATGTTTGTGAAGTAAATAGCTTCCACCCTCAAGTCCACAGGGGTTAATTTGTATTATTATTTTATTTAAGTAGATACATATTATTCGTATACAGTTTATGATAATAATAATATTTGAGTTACGCGTTATCTCTCTTACAGAGGGTACTGCTCGAGTTCAGAGAAGGAATTTGCTTTTCAAATTGTGTTGTAACCTTAATTTAAGATAATAAATAAAAGGTTTATATTATCCACTTCTATTAGACACTTCGTGATGGAATAGCATTTTTAATATATTATTAGATTAAAACCAATATTTTTAGCTTTTCCACTTTATTTTTATTTGACCAGCGACCGGGTTTCGTCGTTACCGACATCATCAGACTGGTGGGAGGCTATACAAATTGTTATGTTATATATAAAACAAGGCAGGAGTTGATAACCATGATTTGATATAATTTTATTAAGAAATTAATTTAATTTGAGTGAATTTAAGTATTGTAATATCATACAATACTTAAATTCACTCAAATTAAATTAATTTCTTAATAAAATTATATCAAATCATGGTTATCGACTCCTGCCTTGTTTTATATATAACATAACAATTTGTATGGCCTCCCACCAGTCTGATGATGTCGGTAACGACGAAACCCGGTCGCTGGTCAAATAAAAATAAAGTGGAAAAGCTAAAAATATTGGTTTTAATCTAATAATATATTATAAAAAAAAGGGTTAATCAATTATTCACAAAACTAAAAGCGTATTTGTAAAATTATGTAAAATTATGCAGATTCTTAATATTCCGAAAGTAATATATCGATTTTTAAAAATGTATACAGAATGTCGAATGTTTTGACCTCTCTTCTATGTATGTAAAGAGTTCAAAACGTAAATGTTCGTTTGTTCAAAATCTGAAATCTCCTTAAGTAATTAAACCGGTTTCCTCGAATTTTTTACCCAACGTTGCATTCAAATAACAGTACATTAGTGTTTTGTTCTATCTTCTTTATTTATAATAATCTAATCGTTCGTTTGTTCAAAATGCAAAATATCCTTAACTTATTCACTCTCTTATAGAGTGCTACTGCTCCATAAGACAGTGAACTCTCGTTTTTAAGGAGGGAATTCGCTTTTAAGGAGGGAATTTATGAGGCGAATGTAATTGGGGAAAGAAGCAGAAGAAGACCGAGAAAAACATAGTACGATCAGGTATGCCAAATATTTGAAAGTGGTCAGGTTAGGAGTCGTAACAATAGGCGGGTATGTATGAGGAGATGCATGGACTTGGAAGAGGCGAAGAATGTTTGCAAAGACAGAGTGGTGTTGCGTTCTATTCTTTAATGCCTACCCCTGCGGGGAAGCGGCGTGATGGTTAGTTAGTTAGTTAGTTAGTTAGAATTCGCTTTTCTGTTTTTTAATCCTTATTTAGATTAGGAAAAATAAAGGGAAAAGCAATTATTTAATATAAATAATAATCACCAATGTAACACAATATATCAAATAGATACAAAAAAAATTATTGCCATGGTCAAATTATAACATATCATTAGTGATCATTCTATCTGGAATAATGATAAATTGTATTTTATTATGCCCTATTTACGCTATCTTGTTATAAAGTTTCTTGAACTCATTCCCCTTGGCCATTTTCTCAGTTTATCGGGAAACAGGTTAATGATAAAAAATGTATTTAAATAAGAGACGATTACTGGAGAAGCCACATTTCCTTCTGTACTTGTCCAAAGCAGTCAACGATTCAATACAGAAAATGTATCTTCTCAGAGGTTCTCCGATCTTCTTTTTCATCTTCTTTATTGTGGAGGGCCATCCCGTTGGCAGGTATGAGGAAGGAGGTAAGAGGAAACACATTTTTGTTCATCTTTGAAAAGGAACTTCGTAATATAATTTCAAGTGGAAAAATTGAATATAAATAAAACTTAATAATAAAAACTGTTAAGAACATTTTGAGTGTGTGATTATAATCCAGGATTCGGACCTCACATACTAATAAAAGTGTTTCTGCTCAATAAAAAGCTTCTTTTCAAATCACCAATAGATGTCTCCAGTGAAGTTTTTAGTGTATCAAGAATAATGTTTCAGAATTGGTTCATACATCCAAGAATTTGAGTGGTGTGGTTGTCAATAATGGGTAGAATTAGTGAATGTTACACGAGTGTAAAGTGATCACTTAAACTAGGCTATGACGGTCGTCAGCCCCGAATAAATGCCCAGACTTCCATATTCTGCTTCATCTTTGATGAGATGTCAAAAAATAATATGAAAAACTGTTAATATTTTTAATATGGGCATTAGTAATGTTAATTATCGTATCTTTTAATTTCAAATAAATTGTAAGTTGTAAATGGTTGTCAATCATGGGTAGAATGTTGAATGTTACACGTGTGAAAAATGATCACTTAACCAGCTCATATGACCTGTCATACCTCAGACGGTCAGATGTGTAAATTCTAAATCTATCAAAATTACAACTAATATACGAAAATAATCCAACAGCGTCCACATATTTTGAGTGAATGCAATTTGGATGTTTAAAAATAGGCAGGTTGGTGAATGTCACACAAGTGTATAAAGCGATCATTTAAGCTAAATAATAAAATATAATAGATAATAAATTAAGCTAGCTTGATACCAGATTGTAAGTTTTGTGATGCTCAGACTTCCGTCTTCTTTCGTATAAAAGTGATAGATGCTTTGTCTCAAATTGAAACACATAGGTGTATAGAATAGATATATTGTAATAAAAAGCATAACTTTTTTCTCTAATGATAAATAACAGTTTTAATGCTCAAAGGAATATGATTCTGGCTAACTAAAGTATTCGTCTAGGATCAAAAAGGTTCGTTTTCTTCCAAAATGTTTTTTTAAAATTATTTTTAGTTCGTGAGAGAAGACCCTTATATGGATTGGTTGGACAAGGAACAGGAAGTGTGGTGAGGGGGAGCAATGGATTTGGATATGGTAAGAAACGTGAAAATAAATACATTAAATAGTCCATTTAATTAAGAGAAATTATGCAATAATAACTTTTTGTTAAAAAAAAAAATTATTAATTTATTTTTTCATTACAGGAAGAGATAGGGAAAGTATTGTAGTTCAACATGGTGGTGGTGTTGGCATCGGTGGGGGAGTCGGAGTTGGAGGGGGTGTTGTCGGTGGCGTCGGAGTTGGTGTCGGAGGGGGTGTTGGCGTTGGTGGAGGAGTCGGCGTTGGAGGGGGCTTTGTCGGTGGTGTCGGAGTCGGCGTTGGAGGTGGTGTTGGCGTTGGTGGAGGAGTTGGCGTTGGAGGGGGTGTTGGCGGTGGAGTCGGAGTCGGCGTTGGAGGAGGTGTTGTTGGTGGAGTCGGAGTTGGCGGTGGTTTTGGGTATGATCATGCAGTAGGACAAGTTGTCGGAGGTGGCTATCGGCCAAACTATGGGGTCGTTTCCGGTGGTGTCCGAAAAGAAAATGTCGGATACGGGTCAGTCGGTGGATTCGGCGGAGGAGTGGTTGCCGGACAGAGTTCCCAACGCCTCAAGGCTTCCCAAGGCAGTGGATACCTCGCGGCTAACAGTGGCAGCAACTTCTACAACGGGGAAGATGGTTCAAGAGTGTCTTCTAGCAAGGTGTCCTCATCCAATTCCAACAAGAGCAGCAAGAGAAGAAATAATTCTAACTTCGAAGGAGACTCTTTCAATCTGAACCAGGAAGGAATCGCAGCAAGTCAATCTAACCGTAAGATTTTTTAAATTATTATTTTTTTTGCTGCTATTTCTTCTCGTTTCATAAAAAAACTTATTTCAATAAATTTGTGGGTATTAAAAAAAAATGAAAAAAGTTTGTCAAAGCATTTTAAATGACTTCAAAATGAAATGAAGCTTCAATCAATCAATTGCTTTAGCATGCTTTTTCTAAAATATCTTTTTTGTAAAGAACGCCAATTTTCCTATTATTATAAATCATTTCCGTTCACGTGTAATGTTAGAGCTTTCAGTTTCCATGCTAGACGCCCTGGGTTTGATTCTCAGGGGGAGAGGGCTCACTGATCAATGATCACTTAAACCAGCCAATAACTGGTTGCAGGCCCTGTTAATATCCAGGCTCTCATATTCATCTTCATTTATATTTTATTTTTTATAATATTTGTTAGCTGCCTAAGAAAATTCTCTTTCCCTATTATGTACAAGGATTTATAACATATTCAGTTTACATTCTAGTATCTTTAAAATGATAGTGAATATGTGTAGTAATTAATAAATGAACGAGGCTTATCCATACACATCCATACACAAAAACATAAGATGCCAAAACATTATTTTATGCACTTTAATAAGAAATGTGTGCATTTCTCACTATAATTACAAAGATAATAAAAAACAAGTAAATAAATACAATTTATTACAATAGATACAATGAATTCAATATCTCATATTAATCAAGATTTGTCACACGGTTTATTTATTGATCTTATTTGTCTTGTCATATTTTCTAAATAAGACCCCATTCAATCTGATCTTTATGACCTATTGCCTCATAAAATTTTGTCAATTGCATACCGTTTTTCACACATTTTGTTTCCAAATCAAGTCTTTATTTTGAAAAAAATTTACATATCCACGCTAAATGTAGAACATATTGTCTTTTCACATTCATATTTGAAATATCAATCCTTAACTTAACAATTTTTTTCAGAGTTCAACTATGGACAGAACGAACAATACGCGCTGGGAGCAAACGTTGGGAAGGTCTTCGGAGTCAACGTCTCTGGGTCCAAGAGCTCCGATCTCAACGTAGCCAACGCCAACGACTTCCAGGCCAACCAGCTAAACATCAACGCCGCCCGAATCAAAGGAACGAGCAACTCTGAAGTTGAGGAATCCGAATCTAACAGCAATACCCAGTTAGAGTCGTATGACGTCAGTCACAACTCTCGCGTCAACGGTGGCTCGCAATTTGCCAATCTCAACCAAAACTACGATCATCGGAACATAGCGATTGACAATGATAGTTCTGTTATAGCCGCCTACCAATAAACCATTATTGCCTACCAATAAAAAAATGTATAAAAATCGTTCATATGATTTTTAAACACTATTCGTTTGATATAAATGGCAAAAATATCGCCGATAAGTTATCAAATATTTGTAATAAAAAAATATATTTAAAAATAAATATTTTTACTGAAAAAACCTACATTTACAGCATTTTGGGTGTGTCCAAATATATAAAAAAAAATACTGGTCAAATTATAAGCAACATAAAATATTAATAATAATGTTTTCAGGCAGGTTTCAAGTATGTGAATTTAATCCAGGATTCGGAACATACATACAAATAGAAAGAGTATTTTTATCTACTCAAGAACTCACATGTACTGTGTCATGAGTTTGTTCAATACGTACATATATCTAGGAGATCTAATTTTTTTTAGTGTGGTTATCACTCATGGGTGGAATTGGTGAATGTTACACGTGTGTAAAATGTATGCTGAGATGTCAAAAATGTAAAACCTACATAGTTTATGAAAAACCCAGATTTGTGAGTATTTAGACCCACTCAAAATGTTGCGATGAAAGTTAATATTAAAAAACACAGGATTTTACGAGCAAAACTTAAGTTATTTTCACTTAAACTGAGGCTAGCGATATTTGAAAAACGTTTTATTTTAATATAACCAGAGTGAATGTTGATTTTTTTGCTGAACGCCTAAAAATTTAACCTAGAACATCGCCAGTCGAGGTCCATTAAAATAATATTTTACCGTACCGATGGTCACGCTGAATTTCCCATCAAATTTATATAATTTAATTTGAATGATGGTCACGATCCTCAGATATAAGGGATCGACCACGAAAAATAATACGTGGAATTTTTTCGATGGGTGAATGATTATTTGCGTTGGTACGAGTACTTACCTACCTGGCAATGTCATTGTTTTATATTCAGAGTACACAGGTTTTGTGTTGTTTTATTTTCTAACTTACGTCTAGAAAAATAGAAACCGCTCACTCCTTTCACGAACGTCATAAATCAAAAACCGTCAGTTTTCAGTTGTGCATGTTTTCGTAATGCTTAAAAAATGTACTATATCCCAGCAAAAGAGGCATATTTTTAACTTAATATTTACCCGCTACAGGGCAGAAAGTGTCGTTTTTTGCATTTCGAAGAAAAGGTATTGTTTATAATTTTTAAAATATACTTAATATGTTTTAAATTGAGAAAAAACCTTCAGGTTTTACCTATAAAGATCTGTTGCACAGTAAAAAGTTCAATAAGTGGCTTGATATTTATTTTTAATACATTGTATTATTTTCTTAAACTTTAAAAACGTTCTCCTGAAAAATCAAGTTTTTTGATTTATGACGTTCTTGAAAGGAGTGAGCGAAAAGTGATTGTGACAAAGCGGGGAATCGAACCAAAACCTACGGAATTGAAGTGTCCAATTAATATTTGACAGTTTCTTGTAGGTTTATCCAGGAATATAAACCCTTGTAGCTGGTAAAGATATTACTAGTAGCAAGTGAAGTGACACGTAGTTTAAGGGGTATCGGGTATATCGGGAAGACCTGTAATCGAAAAGGGCTCTGGGATTCGACGCGAGGTTGAATAATCACCGAAGCTCTACTTAACTGTAAGGCCACGTTCACACGGTAATAATCTAAACGAATTTTTAGCAAACCGGATTTTTGTTGTTGGAGAAAAAGTGTACCAATAAAAAAACTAAGTTGTTTAATTTTATAAAGTTTATAAAATGCACCACAAAGTATCTGCGAAAAACATTAAAGAAATTATTGGATTTTTACTAACAAATTTAAAAGTAACAAAAAACCGAACTGTTGTCATCATTGGCAGAGAAGGAGCACTTTCACGAGGAGACGTGATCATTCCACAATGTATTGACGTGTAAACGCGGCTTAAGACACTGTACCTATGTAAAGTTGGGCGGTAAGCCTGGCTTATCAGTATCGAAGTTCATGCGATGGAAATTATCTCGCAACTAAAGAAGGCCCAGAGTCTATATTTGCATACCAGATAAGTGGGCCCATGTTCGGTTCATGCATATTCATGTGACGCGGCAGCGATGCTTCAAACGTGAAATTTCAGTAATTTAATATTATTTTGTTCCAGATTTAAATTTATGGCGAGGATTTGATAAGGGAAGTTTTACATAATTCTGCGGTATCGCGGCTGTATCACGTGTCATAAGGAACAAAAGCCCTACGGAAATTGTGCCCTATATATCACAACCCCTCCGAAGTGAAAATTTTGCGAAAACGAGACCCAAAATGCAGTTCTTGTAACAAAAATAAAAACCCTTAATTATGGAATAATAAAGTCCTAAAATTTTGCGTGCTTAGACAAAAAAAAGTAAATGTAATATATTCATAATTTTTATTTATTTTTTATTCAATACAGTTAACTTGTTTTTTTCAATTTGATACAATTTCTATACATTTATTCATATGGCCAACTTATGATTTTAATTTCACTGTGCCTCTCCAAAAACGAGACAGAGCTCTTGTGCTTGGAGAGAGACTAACACTCAAGGTTTATTGTTTTAATCGATTAATGGCATAGTAGTATTTTTTTCTCATTTACGTTTTTTAATGATTTACGTGTAATGGGCAATATTTTTTTCTAAAGAATTTTGATATCTATCAGTGTTATTTATTTTTTAGAGTGTAATTCATGTTTAACTGACTAACTAACCGTTACGCTACTTTCTGTGTGAGTTACCAGAGGGAATCTATTCCCTTGACGTTCTAACGTCATACCACTCTGTCTTTGCAAACATTCTTCGCGTCTCCCACATTCATACATCTCCTTTCATCATTCAGCTGATTCCAGTTTCATAAATTTCACTGAATTAAAAAAAAATCTATTGAATTTCATTCATTCATTTGAGTTTAAAACACTTATGAATTGATGGTTTAGAGCCGAATTCGTATTTAACCCATTGAACACTAGTTAGATTCCTCGGTTAAAAAAAACTGATTATTTCAAGTTAAAATAAAAATGTTGATTTTTTGTTTCTCTAAATTATTCTCTAAACTTTGATGTGTTACTTGAACTTTGATGTGTTACTTGAGCCCAGTACAAAAAAAATATTTCGATCTGTATTTGGTCTACAATAATGAACGTATCGACAGGATTCATTGTTTCCCTGGCAGGTGACATTTATTGTCACGATACGTTCATTATTGTAGACCAAATACAGTTTTAAATCTCTTTTTTGTACTGGGCTCAAGTAACACATCAAAGTTCAAGTTGCCCCTTTCTACGGTACAAATGAAAGAAAGGGCATTTTCACAAACAGTTATTTTCTTTTTTTCTCATTTTTCTCAAAACGCTCAGTAATCTGAACGACCCACTGCACGATTTACGTGGCTTTAATGAGCTGGCACTTCTTAGCAATAATGCCGTCTTAGACTCATATATAATACATTACAAGTTTAGGTATTATTGTGTACAGAAATGAAGAATAACCATTTTCTCCACATTATTGGGAACTATAAGAGCGCGACCATTCATATTGTTACCATCCCTAAATTGCGGCTATTTTTCGAACATGAAAAGGCTTTCGCGCTCCCTGAATCCATCCCCGAAGTAGCTGCTACCCCTTAGGACTGAGGGTAATATCGCCCGAGGAGGTTATGTTGTACCGAATATACGGATGTTAATCTAGGGAAAGTTTCTCACCACTTATATAATAGGTATTCGTTGAGGATTTTGATTGAGGTAAACGACAAGTTTTCTTTTCTCTCTCAATATATTTATTTATTTTTTATTATTTATTTATAAAATAAATATTTATTCATACTATTCAAACATTTATGTTTTTTGAAATATAAGATAATATATATTATTTCTGCATTGTTTAAGGGCCAAAAATATAAAAAGAGTGAAAAAAATATGCACGTAAAATCCAAAGTCACTAATTGAGACAAAAAGTTGTCGTAATCAAAAAAAAAGTTTCATACGGAATTTACGTTTGAAAATACAAAATATAAATTGACTTTTTATAAATTAAATGGTAAATATTGGAACGCATGTTTTTATTTGAATTAATTACATTTTTTTTTGACATCTCAACATAGATGAAGAAGAATATGGTAGTATGGGTATTTAACCTGTCATAGGCTAGTTAAGTAATCACTTTACTGACGTGCAACATTCACCATTCAACCCGTGATTAACAATCACTGTACATATATTATTAATTTAAACCACTGGACAAAACCTAGATTTGTGAACAAAGATTTAAACACAATTAAAATATCGTAAATGTGATACTTGTCATGGGAAGGAAGATCAGTTCATTTTTTTAACTTCTTGCGTTTGTGATCGAATTAAAAAATGTAAATATATTGAATAATTAGTTTAGTAAGTATACTATCCAAAGTTTATTAATAAAAGTAAATAAAACTATGTTGAATAAATAAAACAAATAAATTAATGCCCTGAAAATGTAATGAGTTCAGTGAAAGTGAGTTTAGAAATAGATTTAATCAAATATCTTCCATGGATAGCTAAAAATGTTTTTGCTTAATTAGGAACATTTTTTTAATGTACCTAAACAAACAATTATTCAAAAATACACTTTTTCAACTTCGTTTAAAATTACAGAATATGGAAAAAAGTACTCATTGTTTCAGATATTACGTAAACAGACCTTTATTCGTCATTATCTGTCTGCCTTTGTTGTATTGTGGTTAAAATGTTTAGCAGCAATGCTGGAGATTCAGAGTGCGTTTCCCAGGAGGGTCAAAATTAATATGAGCAATTTTTCGCTCTAATCCTTATTTAATTAAATATTACCCTGGACTGCTATCCGATGTGCCGGATAGAATAATTTTCATTCACTGCTTCAACACAGCTTCTGTATGAAGCAGTGCCCTGTGCACCATTGAGCATGGATAAGGGTAAGAAGAGGTATTTTATCCGTCACCAATTTGCAGTATATCGTACTCGAGTTTTTCTTCAATGTAAAGATAGAATTACTTAGATTAGTTAATTGTACATCTAATACAGTAGATGCCGGTTAAAACACGTCTTTAATATTGCGAATTCAGATATACCGCGAGTTTTTTCCCCATTTTTGTTTTAATTCTTATTCCTCTATCTGAAATATTCAAGTTTTATGTATCAGACGTAGGGTGAGCTATCTAGTGTCTGGTAAATTAAATTAATAATTAAAAAATATAAAATACTTAGTACCAATGAAAAATTCAGAAAAAGGAAAAAGCAATGAAATATTTATTATTTCTTAAATTTCAACACGAAAGCCGAAGAAAGAAGTTTGGAAATCACGTGATCATCACGTGATTTCCAAACGTTGCATTTCGTTCGTGAAAAATAATATCTCATTTATTTACAACATTTTGGGTGAGTCCAAATACTTTACAAATCTGGATTACCTCCAATTAGGAGTTATTTTTTAAATTATTTTTTGACATCTTAACGTAGACGAAGAAGAATATGGGTAATAAGTCTGGGCATTTACTTGGCTTACGACCTTCATAGACTGGTTTTAGTGATCACTTTCCACACGTGTAATATTCACCAATTCTACCCATGATTGACAACCACACTACTCAAATTCATGGAACTTATGTTGATTAAATTCGAAACAAACTGTTTGAATTAACAATAATTTTACTGGAGACATCTATGATGAGATGAGAAGCTTTTTATTAAGCAGAAACTCTGTCATTTGTATGTGAGTTCCGAATCCTGGATTATATTCACATACTCAATAAACGCTAGAAAATATTCTTTTTAATTTATTTTTTTGCCAACAGTCTGATTTCTTTTATATATCTGCTTTTAAATTTTGTTTTCACCATTTTTGGAAAAGTAAAAATACGGTTCTAGAGGCGTGAATTGATTTTATATAAAATACTAACATTTAATATTGTTTATAAAGGTTAGATTCTCTCAAGGATATCAGGCTAACAGGAACGACGAATTATTAATCAGTTGGTGGTGTAAGTGTGTATAATTGAGGTAAACGTAATATGTATTTGTAGTGAAATGTCCCAGGAATAATTACACTAATGAATTTATACAGAGTAATTGGGAGGCAGGTGAACCTTCTCTCGCTCCCTGGGGAATACTCCCGTTTCCAATTCTTTACCCAATAATTTGGGAACCTAATGAATTCTTGACCTCCGTCATTGACACTAATTTCAGGGGATTAGTTCGGTGTTCTGAAGCAAAATACAAAGAAACGTATTTTTTCGATATATACCCATATAATTTTTCGATAAAAGATATATTTTGCATTAATATTTGTAAAATGATGTAAGTATGAAAACATTGCATTTTTAGTAATTTTAATAAATAATATTTTGGTATTTGAATATTTTGGTACTGAGATATTTTAATTATTGTGTTATATATCTAAGATAAAACTAGGTTTGTTGGATTGAATTCTACATTTATTTATGTATATGTTAATACATGACGCGTTTCGTCTTCTTAAGATATTATCAAACACACTTGCAGTGTTTGATAATGTCCTAAGAAGTCGAAACGCGTCACGTATTAACATATACATAAATACATGTAGAATTCAATCCGATAAACCTTGTTTTATTTTGAACATATTACCCAACAATTCAATATGGAATTTTACCAACTGTCTGCAGTTACAATAAATATTATAATTATTCGTATTCTCGTGCGTTACAAGTTACAATCTAAATGATGATTTGTTTGCTTCTTCCATGATCAGTCTCTATTCTCTTCTCATCTCTTCAACTCAGCGTATCTGCTACAACGCATGTAGAAAGATAATTTGGTCTATGTAGGTTAACCGGGGGCGGGTGGGCTCTGCAGTTTGCCTTTGTTTGACTTCCCCAATCGTAAGAAGCAGACCAAGGTATCTTATATGCCTATCCATTTGGTTCGCAGTTGTGCAATTTTCTTTAGTAAGCATCTAGACTCCCCAACCCTGCTTAATACCTCGTTGCTCTCTACATGTTTCGACCAATGAATCCCTAACGTGCGCCTGTAGCACCATATCTCCAGCCACCCCGTTCTGCCTGCCCGATAGTGGACGTTTCGCTTCCATACAACAAAATGGTGCAGAATAGAGTTTGAGTCAATATTTTTCTTTTTTTAGAGTTAAATTATTAGATTTTTAAAAAATAAAAGACAAATATTGGTGTTTTTATAATTTACTAAAATACTTCAATTTCATACTATTTTTGTGAGCTTACACGGCTCATTCTTAAAAATAGGTATCTAATTGTGGTAAAGTATGTTTGAACCCAAATACTGTATTCTGATTCAAGAGTCCGCGATACTAACCACGGGAGCACAACCTAACACACTTATTATTTTTTAAAAGTTTTTTTTATTGAATGCTCTTCTCTTTTGTCTTATCCGGCTGACTATTTTTGATTTTAACTGACCATCTCGAGTAATTTTGGTGCTCAAATAAACAAATTAATAATTTTGAATTAAAAAAAAAAAATCCAACACATTATATGTTTTTTCTAATTTCTTTCGTGATCGTTTTACTCAATCCAAAGCATTTTGGAGTCATCTGGGCATCATCTTAGATTTTGATCACTATACACAAATTGTCACTATTCTTCCAGGTTAAGATAAAAACAGGGATTAAAAAGGAAACCGTTAATTCCTGTATTTAAATATTTCATTTTTAAAAAAAATATCGTGTTTTTACTACCTCATTATTATCTGTTTTCATAAACAGCATTCTCCTTATTCTTTCTAGGAATATGCCTAACGTAAGGATGAATATTTTTTCCGGTTGAGTAGAGAATTTCTTGCACACAGATAATTCCTAGAAGGAAGAGAGGTTGGTTAGTCTTTCAATTCAAGCGATGCATAAAATACGTATTATAAAACTGTGCCTGATAAGAGGGTTTATATTTATTTTGTATATTAAAAGCATTGTAAACTTTGTGGTATGGTAATATAGCACTCTATACATTTATTGATTTGGCGTTTAATTTGTAGAACTCCATTTTAATTTATGTACAAATTTTAAATCACACACAGATATTTTGAGTTTACTAAATTGTATTCTATTAAGAAAAACACATAAAAAAATTACATTTTGACAATTGTTTCGCCTTGTTAGAGCATTATCAAACGAATGTGAAGATCAAATGGATTACGGTCCTCCTTTCCCAGACAGTAAATATAGCTACATAAGGACCGTAGTCCATTTGATCTTTATATTCGTTTGATAATGCCCTAACAAGGTGAAACTATTGTCACAATGTTAATTTTTTGTCAATAAAATACAACTTAGTAGACTCAAAAAATCTGTGTTTGATTTAAAATTAATACATACATATAACACTCTCCTTATCATTCGTATAGATTAATCTACATTGATCTGATGATAGAATGATTATTCCGAAACCGGTTGTCACGAAATAGTGTTTTTTAAAGTGGTATTACACAATGTGAGCGATGAATAATAACGAGAGTGTTAGCTTTGTATTTGTCTGTGATAAGTATAATAACCTCAGCATCATAATAAGATCATGACAGAAGCTACATCTCTCTATGGTCTTTGATTTATGTCACAAGAAAGGCATTAATATTCATTACAAATAGATTCTGCAGACTCGGCCAAGTGACATACACCATAATAACGTTATATAATATACGAGTATTATATCATCGCATCGCAGTAATTTATATCTGTTTGGATTTATGGTTTGTGGTATTAGTCGCACTGAATGAAAATTTATAAATGAAAGCTGGCCAAAAAATGGAAAAATGTTACACTTTTTCCTCTTCTTATCTGTACTAGCACTTGATGGTTCATAGGGCACTGCATCCTATAAAAGCAATGTATTGATACATAGACCCCGAAGTGATCAGCCCCGTGCTTCAGGTACAATTAAAATAAATATAACAGTGAAAAATCTATTTGATTTATTTTGATCATCTGGAGAGCCAAACCGCACGGTAGCTTAGTGCTCTAAGCATTACATTATTGAGGCAAAATAATATTATGTAACAATATAATCATTCAAAAAATTCAAACATTTTCCAATATTACTAATGTTGTCTCTTTAGAGAAATTGAAATCAGACCAATCTAGATTTTTTTTTATTAAATGGAAAAATTTGTGTTTTCATGATAAAAGTACTTTAAAAAAAAATTATTTTACAACCCCTCTCAATAGAATATGGAAAAACTTTATCATAATTTCTATTAACAAAAAAATAATTAGATTAAAAATAATTAACGTAGTATTTATTTCAAAATTAAGATCAAACAAATCTTATTTGTAGAATCCTGGAATATTAAAAATGCCTACAGAATAAAATCTACTTAAACTTCTTACCCATCATTTCAGTCATCTATGTTAAGACCATATTTTCCTACGTTACATACATATTAAATCATTCTTTCGTTGAAATTTTTGGATTAAAGACAATTAAATTTAAAAACAATTATCATGTGTTGTTGGTTGTATTTTTTTTTTCAAATTAAGACCACCAAATCGAATAAATTGACTCTCTGTGCGCCGTAAAGTATGATTTGCAGCGGTTAGAGAAATTATTACTAATGAAACCTTGCAAAGAGAACATCTCAAGTAGATCAACCACATTTATTACATATATTTTATTGACAATATGATTAGAAATATTAATATTCTCAATATTATTAATATTTAAAGCATTTACTTTGTGGTTAGTCATTTTTAGTTATTTTTTTTTTACAAAAATGATAATAAAATTAGTATATATCCACTCACCGAGATTTTTACGTCTACCGGTTTCGAGACGTACCCGTCTCTTCGTCAGGACAATCACTAACACAGCATGCAAACAATACTACCCTTCACCACCATAGCACCATTTACACACTCAAAACTACACAAAATGTCTAACACGTACGTTTAACCTCGGCTCGTAACGCATGTCTGTATTGAAAACTATAGTGCATGTTGGTCTTCGGGTCGACCAAAAATCGCATGGTTAAACGTACGTGTTAGACATTTTGTGTAGTTTTGAGTGTGTAAATGGTGCTATGGTGGTGAAGGGTAGTATTGTTTGCATGCTGTGTTAGTGATTGTCCTGACGAAGAGACGGGTACGTCTCGAAACCGGTAGACGTAAAAATCTCGGTGAGTGGTTATATACTAATTTTATTAACATTTTTGTAAAAAAAAAAAATAAGTAGAAATATTAATTAAATTAAAAAAGTTTTAATTTCTCTTCTTCTTCTTCGTATTCTTCAAGAATCTTATCCGTTATACTAGACTTCGTCTATCACCGCAAAGAAGAACTACCTGTCTTATGGTATCCTGAAAAGCTCCTGGCTTCTAATTCCAGTCCAGCCGGATTCGAAGTCCGAACAGTTGACTTGTGAAAATGTCCCGATTTACTTGAATCATTTTAGTGACATTAAATTTTCTACCGAAGCCATCGATTTCTAGGACCTCAGTCTTGGGTATAATTGCCGTGTGTGGTATTTTTCTTCTTTATTTTAATTTCTTTTGCATTTCGCAACACATTATAATTACTTGTACAAAAAAGATCCTACAAAGGCATGGCCCATGTGTGGGTTAACATTATTTTTTAGGTTGTAATAAAGGGCGCTAGTAAAAATTCAATAGATATTATCAGAAATAAAATAAGATGAAAAGTGCTAATATAAACTACAAATATTTCATTTGAACGGAAAACGAAAAATCAAAAAGATGAAAATGAAAAATTAGCAATTATGTACTTTATGAGTTAAACGCTTGAAAGAAGAATGTAATTAGATCTGTTTTTTTTAGTAAATAAAAAAAAACTGAAATCAGAACAAACTAAGGTAATTAATGTCAAATATATAGTCTTTAAGGAATTTATATAATATAAAAGCATTCTTCTTCAAATATATACTTCGAAACAATATAATGTGGAATTTTTAAGGGTCCATGAATCAGTATATAAAAAATGCTTACAGAAAATTTGTCGTACTGATAAAAAAGGAGATTAAATACTCGATCCAGAGAAGGTACATCCCAGTGCCAAAAGAAAAAATGATGATATATTGATGTTAAACGATATTTTATACATTGGTTTAAAATTTTTAAACTACATTATCTTGTGAACCAGTATTGTATTGTTATCGTTTTATGGAGAAAACAAGAATTTAAAAAAATGTAACTGACATATTTTTAATGAATTGATTTTCGATGTCATATTTGAATTATTTAGACATCCACATTGGAAAAATGTTAAATGTGTACTTATGTTTACTGTAGGTTTAATTTTTTTGGTATATAATTTACATAATGTTTTTTAAGTATTTAAAAAAAAAACAATACATTTTGTGTAATTTGTCTAGCTTACACTTTTTTTTCTTTTTTTGTGTTTCTTCTATGTGTATATTATTTTTTCCTTAAGTAATTTGAAATTATGAATATTTTTATCCCAACAAAAATTATCGTGGAATCGAAGCATATTGTAATACATAATTCATAGTCTAGATGGTACAATACTGTAAGGTGTTTGATAAGAGTTTTAACCCTAAAATCCTTAAATACTTTGAATTATGTAGGAATAATCGTACCCCGAAATGGGAAAGAATCTGCCATATTCCTTTTAATCTATGGGTTAAGGGTTGGCGATTTTAATAATAACAGTCAACATGATTAAATTCTAATCGGAGTATTAACCCTTTCCGAGGGACTGGGGTGGAATCGTGCCAAGAGCGGGTGTATTTATATTTAGGGGTATGCTAGGACATTCGGAAAATAGTAATGAGATATTTGATAAATAGTTTTACGAAAGACATGGAAATAAATCATGGTTATACTTTACAGCCGACCGACTATTTAATTTATTACGACCTTAATTTTCTGAATGTAAAAATTAAATTATTTGCCAATATAAACTAATAATTCAGAATGCGATATATTTTAAAATTAATAATCAAAATTAATTTTGAATTAATAAAATATTAGAATAAAATGAAAGATAAATATATGTTTGTTTTATCTGTAAAATTTAGAATAGGGTTTTTCTTTTAGCGTATACGAATTAATTAGATGGAAAATATATTTTTAGATGATGTTATTTAGTACACCATTATTCATTTACAATGATTAAAGAAAACACTTGTTTTTTACCACTTGAGTTTTATTATAGACTACATGTTTCAGAAGTTAAACTTCCATCATTCAGGTCTGTATAATAGTTATTATACAGACATGAATGATGGAAGTTTAACTACTGAAACATGTAGTCTATAATAAAACTCAAGTGGTAAAAAACAAGTGTTTTCTTTAATCATCGTAACATGTCTTACCACAAAGTTCATGCCGAAACAATAAATAAAATATTATTCATTTAAATGCAATTTTTTAAACATTAATTAAAGAATGTAAAAAAACTGTTTTCTTAATTTTTTTTAAAAATAATTTGTAAAAAAACAATGAATTTATATGAGGCTTCCTACTTTAACATATCTCATGAAAATTACAACTCAAAGATCTGTTTTGAAACATTTTCATATCTGGTTCCTATTTTTTCCGTAATAAATATTATACCCAATATAAATTATTGGAAATATATTTTTTAATTGATTCGGCAGTCATTTTATGTTAAAATCTATCTATTTTTTAATTAAATTTTAACAAAGTAAATACCACTATTTCATAAATTCTATTGTAACACGTGTTTTGATGTATTCCGCAAAATTTTTGGGTCACAATAGATTTTCAGAAATATTAATATTTACTAAATAAAACTATAACGAAAATTTTGTCTGAAAGATCATTAAAATGTAATAATTGTCAAAACTGGTTCCTGAAAAAGTTTTTTATTTCATTTAAAAATAGAGAGTACGGAGTTGTCCATATTTTTTAATTGTATTATTTTTCCCCAAAATAATAATTTCAATGTTTTATTTGTTTCAAATACTAAAATAATGAACTTTTTATGAAAAATTTGATTTATTTAAAGATTAATCGTTTAATTTGTAGAACTCCATTTTAATATATGTATTAAATATTAAATCGTTTACTAATTTTTGAGTCTACCCAAGCTTCTTTCGCTAACAGTCAAAATATTTTGAATTTTATTAAGTTGATAGTGTTTTAGTTTTGATCAGTCTTGATAAAGAAACAGTTAGCTTCGAAAGCGGTTGACATTATAATTAAGTTATAAATAATATATATAAGTGTATAGTTATATAAATAGTGAGATTACTACAGTAAAATATATATAATGAAAGTTACATTTTAATTTTAAATTATGTATTTTATTGCAAAAAAAAAAATCTATTTGTGACATTTTTTAGCCTAGTTATGGCATTTTCTATTAAAATGCCATAACTAGGTGAAACAATTGTTACAAAATTGATTTCGATGTGATTTTTTAACAATAAAATACAACTTAGTGGACTCAAAAAATCAGTGTTTGATTAAACATTTAATACATAAATGAAATATTTAATAAACTTGACATACGTTGTATTTTAGAAGAGGGTATGACAATCCCAACTATCACCTTAAAACGTCAACTTTTTAGTGAAGAATATATCACCCCTAATTTACCTCGGTCATAGATGGCGGCCCCGCCCCCGATTCACAGCGACCGTCACACGACGTGAAGTTATAAGGGTAGTTATGGCCACGTACCCCGCGGGTCGGCAGCTATCTACTTCCCTTGTCTAGACGCGGACGCTGGATGATATTACATTTAATTTGTAACCCCACACTTTTCACCCTATTATAAGGTTTTGTACTAAATAGGTGAAGCTAAGGGTAGATGAAGGTGAAAAACTTGTTAAAAATATTTAGAATTTGTTCAAACTTTTTTTACATAAATACTGGATTAAACTTCACGTAAGGGTGTTTTTATTAATAATGAATTTTTAAAAGAACAGTGAAGGAATTGATTAAATGAGTGATTTTACATTTAATTTGTAACCCCACACTTTTCACCCTATTAAAAGGTTTTCGAATAGATAGGTAAAGCTAAGGGTAGGTTAAGATGAAAAACTTTACCAAAAAAATTTCGAATTAGTTCAAATCATTGTCCTTAAATACTTGATTAAAGTCCATCTAGGGGTTGTTTTATTAAAATCGAATTTATATCTCAACGGTGATCAATAATTGCTGAATAATTTGAATTTATTTAATTTAATATTTTTTTATAAAACACAACGCCATAGTTCACATTGAATATACAATATTAAATTCAATGTACTTTTAGTTTAATAAAGGCATAAAATTTTTAATAAAATTTGTCAAGTTCATAAACAGTGAACCTACATATACCGCCTCCACAGTGTAATGGTTAGGGTATTTGGCTACTGTAGTAGAGGTCCCGGTTTCGATTCCCAGGGGGGGTGAAAATAAGTAGCAGTGATTTTACACTCCAATTTAATGTTACTCTGGACTGGTCCCTAATCTCTGGCGTCGTCACCTTGTCTTCATGTATAAAAACGATCAAAATAACACCACGTTAAAACAATGCAGTGCCCTATGCACCATTGGGTACGGATAAGGGTTAAAAGAAGTTTATTTTAGGAAGAAGTACCTATCTAAATAGTTTTAAGTTTTAGAAATTTGTCTCTCAAAGGAAACTTCAATCGTTGCACTGTATATATTTGGTTCTGTTGACTAATGAGTTTGCCGACCACTGCAGTGGACTATAATTCTTACTTCAGTGAGATTTACGATTCAAATAATATAACACAGCTGTATTATTCTGATGCTCTGTTTTATTTATAAGAACATGGGTTAAGAAATAAGAATAAGACAATTTTCCAATATTTTTAAAAATAATAAAGATTTGAATGACGTCTCGAGTTTCCCGATCGTCTGGAAAGAATAATAAAATCGGAATTGGGACATTCAAATGTCACCTTTCACACGTCGTTACCGACTGATCGTGACAGTCGAATAAAATCGACGAAACGATTTTCCGAACTCACCCACTCCTCGTTTGTACTTGGGGATACTCTCCCCATAGACAAAATGTAATAAAACATTGACTGAACCCTTGAAAGCGGATATTCGCTTCCGGAATTCGAAAATCAAACGAAATACGACATCATTTTTGGCTTTGTAATGTAGTCGGTAAGCATAAAATAATATTTATAAATTTGCGAATAATCATATTGAAATATACACGCTTATATGATACGCGATTAAATGTTTTATTATATTCATGTTTGATACACAACATTTTAAGTGCATCCAAATACTTGTTCATGAATATAGGTTTGTGAATAAAAATAGTTTTTCAAAATGTAAACTAAAACACATTGAAATTCATATTTTCAAAGTGTGTTAAAAAAAGTACTTCACAATATCAGATTATAGCGCCTTAGAGGTTTTTATGAGATTGACCGAAACGACGCGTCGGTATAAACATGGTTCATTTTAAAAACAGATTTATTTATTCTGTTGTCAAAATGGACAAAAAATACACTAGTTTATAAAAATATATATTTAATAACCGTATATTACCAACTTGTGACATGACTTTGTGAGGAATGAAGAGATAAGCAAATCTTGGTCACAACTGACGTCAAGAAAAGGCGATTCAGTTGGCTTGGCCATGTACTCCGCATGCCTCCTGAGAGCCTTAATCCAGCTTGCCTCTTTTACAAGGCATCAGGTTCGCGCCGCCCAGGATGACCACTGCTGATAATTCGTCGGCAGTTCTCGTCAGAACTTCGGGACGCGGAACCGACTTGGGAGGATGCAAGGGAGCTGGCAGCCGACAGAAAAGTCTGGAGACAGTTTGTGGACTCCATATGCTCCACCTAGGGAGCGGATATGGTTAATAATAATAATAATATTGCCAAATATTATAAATCAGTATACTGATCAGTAGATATGCATATCTTAAAAATATGTATATTTATTATATTTTAAGTAGTAAAAATGTAGCACACTTGGTTCAAAATGGTCAGTAAAAAAATATTTTCTGTTAACTGGTTATAATTTTTTTTAAATATTTAATAACCGTTTATTACCGACTGTTAAATTTATACACTGACACAAACAAAGTGACCAATAGACATGTTTATCCTAAAAACAGATTTATTCATTGTCATACAAATAACTTCATTTATTGATTCGTCATTAATTTTGTGGAAAGACTTGTCGATAAAAAAAAAAATTAACACTTGAATATACCACTTTAATGAGTTTTATTTATATATACGACTATTTTCGAAAACTTACAGACGTTTTCATCTTCCAATAACTTTGTTCAAAATGGTCGGCAAATGATTTTTCTCTGTCAATGGGATATGTAAAAATATATTAAATAAGCACTTTATATGAATTAATGATTTTTGGATCCATGGACATTGACTATTTATAACAATATTAAGAATATTTTTGTTTAACATTTGATGGTTGAAAAAATAATAATCACGAATATTAAATGACTATCATTTATTTATTTCCTCGATTTAAAGATGAAAAGCAATGCATTTAGGATTAATATTCAGTACATATACCATACTGGGATGAGTTTATAAGACATAGAGAGACAAGCTTCCTGATGAAGATCTTTAACCAATCATAAAACTATTTTTTGACATCTCATCAAAGATGAAGAGGAATATGGAAGTCTGGGCATTTACGAGGCTGACGACCGTCATAGGCTGGTTTAAGTGATCACTTTACACACGTGTAACATTCACCAATTCTACCCATTATTGACAACCACACTACTCAAATTCTTGGAAGTTCTATATATATGAACCAATTTAGAAACCTTGTTCTTGAATCACTAGAACTTCACTAAAGGCATCTATTGGTGAGATGTAAAGAAGCTTTTTACGAAGCAGAAACTCTTATATTAGTATGTGAGGTCCGAATCCTGGATTATAATCACACACGTGAGAAACGCCAGAAAATACCATTTTCATTTTTATTATAAAGCTTATAATTTGACCAGATAATTTATTTACAACATTTTGAGTGTGTCCAAATACTTGTTCACAAAATCTGGATTATCTCCAATTACAGGAGTTATTTTCATATTATTTTTTGACATCTCATCAAAGATGAAGAAGAATATGGAAGTCTGGGCATTTACGGGAAATTCCCAGTAAATGCCCAGACTTCCATATTCTACTTCATCTTTGATGAGATATCAAAAAATAATATGAAAATAACTCTTGTAATTGGAGATAATCCAGATTTTGTGAACAAGTATTTGGACACACTCAAAATGTTGTAATCATAAAACTGCTTATGGAACACAAATGTTAAGGGGAGTGTCGCAATTGCCAGCGAGCTGATCTTCGCACATATGTATTATTTACAATTTTTGTTATTATTATTTTACTTCATAATGCTTTGTATAATTGTAAAAAAATATGTCTCACTAAGTATTGCACCCACTGCATAGTCAAGGTGAAATAATTTTAATTTTAATTTTTATAAAAGTAAGTATTTCGTTAATTTATTTAAACGAGAGACAATTTATATAATTACCCCATTTACTCACCTTACACGAGTACACTACACTTCGTTATTGAAAATAACGAAGCACATTTACGTGAAAAGAAATAAATATTAATTTAATATACGTGAAAAACTCCGGGGATTCAGATTGCCAGGTTTGCAGGAGGTAGCGAGAGACTAGGAGTCTCCTTTCCTAGGAGTATAATGAAAATATAGTGGACTATACAGGATATAGTCCAGGGGAGGTCGCAGTCATCTGGCTGATACACGAAACTAAAACTTTTTACATTATAACGGCATATTTCAGTATTTTTTTATTTAATAAATTTAATGGACATGTTTGGGTGGAAAGAGTGGTTATGGTAAAAGCGTGCAATAAGTTATAGCGTGTTAAATAATTATCAGGATACTACATAAAAATATTTTTCAAAATTCCGGATAAAATATGGTTTTTAAATAAAGCTCATATGTAGTTTCAAAATAAAAAATACAGATAATCTACACAGTGAACAAACGTATTGATTGCATTTATATATAAGACTGTTCAAATTTTTGAACAGTCTTATATTTAAATGATTTATAAAAAAAAAGATTTTGAACAAACGAATATTCTATGTAAATATTAGTTTATTCAAAATCTCAAATATCCTTTTTCAAATCAATTGAAATTGTACTATTACATTTTATTCGAATGAGCGCGTATTTCTATATACTGACAAGTATTTTAAACTGGTCAGATAAAATTACATTTTTTAAAAACAAAATTTTACTGACCGCAATAGTAGCGCCGCCACCTGTAATAATAACACAAGGAACAATAAATATTGCACATGGGCGACTGCGTGCTTCTTAACAGCTGCTGTTATTTAGCATTTTCAACGTTTCCAACGTTGGGAAAATATAAGCGCCGTGTGTCGTAGTTACAATAGATAGACGCTTGACTACGAAACTGGTGACGCGAATTCGATCCCCACCAATTGCAAAAGGAATTAAATTAATATTTATTTTCAATCAGATTTTGTGTAAGTGATGTATTTTTCGTATCTACCTTTCATAGGGAAGATAGATAGATACCTTCTATAATAGCCTTATCCTACCTGCAAACAAGGCTTTAAAACAAAGGTTTTATAGGTTATTCAATTAAAAAGGTAATTATAAAATGACATTGATACATAATGAAAATCGATCTGCCAAAATGTCGAAATATGCGATAAGTTTTATTTCGCATTACAAATCACAGTGGAAATGAATATCTGATAAAATTCACGAGTATTGTTGAAATTACGATATTAACATTGAAATATCCTCAAATGTTGGGGTGTTTGGTTTAGGGGATGATTTATGTGGAAAGGGTTGTACGTGGAGTATAATATGGTGTGGAGGTGGATTCTCGTATGCATGGTGTGGAATTATGTTTTCCCGCCGGAGCCAACACTATAATAAGCCATGTATTGTGAAACTTAAAAAGCGTAAAGGTAAAATGATTATATTATGTGCAGACATCTAGTAAAGAACTTTCTGCATATGTAATGTGTAAGTATGAAGTATTAAAAATTAAAACCCTTATCCGCATCCCAATGGTGCACAGGGCACTGCATTATATAAACACAGTGTTATCTTGATTGTTATCACACGAAGCGAAGGTGATCAGCCCTTTGCTTCAGGTACCAGTCCAGGGTAATATTGAAGAAATGTTAGAGTGAAAAAATCACTAATAGTTATTTGACCCCCCCATGGAAATCGAACCCGGGACCTCCAGAACGGTAGCCGAGCGTGCTGACCATTACACTACGGAGGCCGACGAAATATTTCGTCTTTTACATCATTATAATTCTGGAACAAAAAATGTTGTAAAATCTTCAATTTCATGACACTGCGTGTAATTTCAATAGATCCATTTGTGGTTAGATTGAGAGAGCTTTTATTTAGCAGAGACCGTTTGATTTAGATTTGTGAATGATCTTAAATGGATTATTTTACATACTGGGATACGCCTGAAAACAAGATTTATTTTTATTTTTTGTAACTATCATTAGACCAGACCATTTTATTTACGATATATTGAGTGGGTGTATATACTTAAATTTGGGTTTCTGCACTTATGAGTTGTAAAAAATAACCCTACGTGGAGAAACCTAGGTTTGTGAACAAGTATTTGGACATTTATTCCATTTAAAAAAAAATACTAAAAAATTAAATAAAACTTAATAAGTTGTATAATAAGTGTTTAATAAAAAAACATCAAAATGTGATTGCGCAAAGTTAATGCCGAATGAATAAATAATTTAGTCACACTCAAAGTGTCGTAAAATAAATAATTATTTTAATTGTATAAGAATTTATTAGCATTACAATAAGAATTAGAAATTCTATGTGTAAATACCCGTATATTTATATTAACTTTGGGGCTTCTGAAAAAGGATGCTTAAAATTTAAGAGCGTTTTTTTTGCCTTCTTTTCCTTCTTAATGTCTGGAACAAAATAACGTGACAGGTATTAATCGTCTCCGATAATCTGATTTTTGTATGCTTGAGTAATCGTTAGCTAACTTACTCTACCAGTCACTGTTTCCAATTATTTGTGAATAATTTAAGAAGGTCGAAGATAAACTACTGTTTGTATTTTTGCCTATTGATGAGACAATCTGTAGTTTTTAAATAAATGAATTCCAAAAGCGGTCTTATATGAGTCTCTATTATAAAATTTTAATTTAAATTTTATTCCGTTAAGTTTTTGCCATATTAATAAACAAAATGGCGAAAAAAAAATTATCACTAATTTTTAGTAATTTCAGATAGATATTCAAGCAAAATAAGTTATCACTATTTTGAAAATATTTTAATGTATTTTAATATTAGTAACTCAATTTTCGATTTGATAATTAAATCCTACTTTGACTGTAATATACTATAATATTAATATATGACAGTTTGTAAGTTACGCAATATTGATTTACAAAAAAAACTTCTTTTTAATAAACCGATACCTTTAAAATTTCAAATTGAAAAGTAGATAGAAACAATTTCTAGTGCACATATATTATAATTTAATTTCTTGTGATCACGGAAAGCCGAACGTAAAACGAATTGAAAAAAGGGACACTGTATTTCTATGCTATCAGGACTTCCAATCAAACCAAATAGAATATCGAAGGCTTACCATAAAAAAGTCAAATAATTTCCAATTGGAATAAGAAATTACAGAAAAATATACAGCAATCTAAACCAGCTCTGAAAAAAGAGAGTGAATAGGGGAAACCCAAATATAGTACGAAATCTGAAAGCGCGATCTTTTTGTACGCGAATCTATGGATTAAACTTTTTCATTCTTTATAAAATAAAACAAATTTGTTATAACCACTTTTTATTGGTACTCTTTTTCCAACCGGTTTAAATAAGAACCTTGTCATCATCAGGGTTTATGTACTAATTGTTAACCGGTTAATGTTGTTAAAAGTCGTTTAAGCAAAGATGTTTTATTTTAAGAAGTTTATAAAATGTACCACAAAGTATCTGCGAAAAACATTCAAGAAAATATTTCATTCTTATTATTTTTAAAAACACCGCTTATATACAATACATATCAATCTTTTTTTACTCAAAGGATTGATATATGGGCGGTGTATTTCCTTCATTAATTGATATCTACTATGTTTGCCTTCTTCATGCCACTGTCACATCAATCCTTTTTTATTCGCATCTTTTCTGATTGCCGAAATTTTGAATTTGTATTTTTGAATGAGTAAAGATCGATAGCGACCAACACGAAGAAAATGAAAATATTTAAATCTTTTACCTTGTGGATACATTTCTGCGTGCATCGCAGGCACACTATTTGACTTTTGTGGAACAATTGTGTAATAGATTTTATTTATTAATGAATTCATAAATAAATAATGATTCATTACAAATGTTTAAATGCATATTCTTTTACTCATATTTTCATATAAATATGAATGAATAAGAGATTTTTAAAATAAATAAATCAGGATTTCGAATATATGTGTGAATTGATTTAAAAATTAAACACTCGTTCATAAAATACCAAGTATTGATTAGATGTATTATAACTAACAAAACTAACTAACCATCTCGCCGTTTCCCCGCAGGAGTAGACAGAGAGAATCGAACGCCACACCACTCTGAATTGCAAACATTATTACAACTCCTGACCCAACCGCTTTCATGTATGTGACATACCTGATTGTGCTAAGTTTTCCTTGGTCCTTATCTGCTTCTTTTTCCCACTACATTCGCCTCATAAATTTGTTTAACCGTCCTTTCCTCACTCATACGTTCCACATGTCCAAACCATCCAAGATGTATTATACAAGTGTTTAATTTTTAAAATAATTAACGTGTTATTTTACAAAGTTAATTCCCAATTAATAAATAAATATAACATGGAACAAATTATTTTGTTTAAGAAGAACGAATCTTTTTGGAAAATATAAAACAAAACAATTAATTAGAGAATGAGAGAACGTTATATCGTAGTCGTACAGGAGAAAGTGACCAACTGACAAAACGTTAAATGTTCAGGAGGGCCATTTAAGTCACTTTTGCTCGGCAAGAAAATAAACATCAAGGGAGTAAGTCATTTTTAAAAAGTCAATATATTATTCTTCCAAGTATAAAATCCTTTGGGATTTTTTTCACGGCAATATTAAGCTAGTAAGATATCAATTAGTCAATAATTACGTTTTTGTAAAAAATGCAGTTGGTCACTTTCTCTTGTACGACTACGATATATACTTAGTGTGATTACATGTAGCAAAGTAAGAGCAAGGCTATTCCACCACGATTACCTAGAAATCATACAAACCAGTGCGTGCATACACTATTTTAAAATTTCACTCTTTTCAAATACCTCACAGTTTTTAAAGCGGATTTCATTTTCACGGTTTTTCTCGGAACCAATTAACCGCTCAAATCGGGAGGCCGTCCTATATAAAATTATTATGCAGAATGGTCGATTGTGGCGCAAGGGTGAGGGCAGGCAGTTGTGAGGCCGGCCTTATCTTCCCATTCTCGGAGTCCCAAAACCATTTCCCATAGCAGGGAAGAGACCGCGGATTTCCCAGTGGCGACATTGTTGGAATCAAATCAACTCTTGGGACTTTCACAAAATTCAGTATTTTCAGTATTTCAGGCGGTCGGCGCAATTGACTTCAGGGGATGGGAGAAATAATATTCTTCAATCTTTTCATTTTTATACTCTGCTATGACTTTGTTAGTAATATATATAAGTTTTTCAAATTCCATTCAATTTAAAATTAAAATATATTGAAGATTATATTGAATTTTTAAAGGAAATATTCACTTATCAATATGTTATCAGTGTGTGTGTTAAGAAATAAAGCATTTTTTAGTAAAAAATAACATTTTAAAACCTTATTTCATATATTTTTTACATATTATAATAACAATAGAAATAAAGATAACGATGGATAAAGTTAAGACAAAAATGAAAAATCGTAAAATATTTGATTATTCATATTTGATTTTCTTATATTTTATTTTGATTTTTCGTGCACCTAATTTTATTATTTTGATGAGATAAAAACGAGTTTGGTTTTGTTGAAAATATTTTTGTTAATAAGGGCGTGGAAGCCATCGTTTTTATTTAGTAACAGAAAAAAATTCTAACGAAGATCCTTCACGAATATGCATTAATATTTTATAATAAATAAACTTTATTTCGTTTATATCAATATTTCTTAAGAACCTATTTTGACAGACTTTTGGATACAGTTACCATCATTGTAAACACTACCAAAATCCAAAAAGTATCCTATCTGAGGCATGTGCTTAGAGAAGAGAGAAATGCGCTTTGGCACCTTATCATAAAAGACAAAATAGGAGGTTGAAATACGAGATTGGATGGAGTCAAAACTATTTAGAGCTGTCCAAGACGGGGACAATTTGTAAGTGATAGTCGACGGGAGAACCTGAGATGGCACATAATGAGATTGAACACTATATATTATGCACATATACATATACCTACATATAGATATATATCGTAGTCATACAGGAGAAAGTGACCAAGTGCATTGTTTTACAAAAACGTGATCATTGACTAATTGATATGTTACTAGCTTAAAATTGCCCTGAAAAAATCCCAAAGGATTTTAAACTTGGAAGTTTAATATATTGACTTGGTAAAAATGACTAACTGCATTGATGTTTATTTTCTTGCCCAGTAAAAGTGACTTCAATGGCTCTCCTGAACATTTTACGTTTTGGTAGTTGGTCATTTTCTCCTGTACGACTACGATAGCTTATAATTGAGTATTGTACTCTAGAATTAAAAAAAAAAAAAAAAACATTATAATTTCCCAAGTAAAATTTTAAATAAAAAATTGATGTTACCACTGCTGTTAAAAACACATCAAATAATGATGTCTTTTCTATGAAGATTTAAGAACAAAATAAATAAACCTTTGTACGAAAAATTTAAAAATGAACAACTCTCATTTTTCAAAATGTTTCTGAATTTAAAGTACCGTTTCTGAACCTGAAGAGGCTCTCCTAGCAGAATCATAAAACCAAAGCGATTTCCGATGTAAACGACCACAAGACTAGAATTATTGTACATATTTACGCAGAGAGGAACCAACTCACTGAAATACTTTCCTTATCTTGGGATACTTTTTGCTAAACTGTACACAATATAAAAGATTTTAACAATTCGCTTGTGTTTTGAACAATCTAGATATTTTTTATTAGGTTCAAAGTATGTAGAATATAAAAATGTCAAAAATGGCATTATAGGAAAATTTCAAAAATGTAATGCTAATATTGGAATACGAGAAATGTATCGATCAAAGTAAAACTGTATCGGATACTGAATTATTTACTCTATGACATATTAGGTTGAGTTTTTAGTGTCTGATAAATATAATAAATAATAAACAAATCTAAAATAATTAATAAATATGAAATAGTTCAGATGAAGAAAAAAGCAAATTAAATACTAAATAGATCTAAGATTTCAACACGAAATCCAATCGTTGCTTCCTATTTTATGACATAAGAGATGAGATTATATTCCTATTACATTTTTGCTTATAACTTTATTTTCCAGATTTTTCTTAATTAATATCCCCCATAACTCTTACGGAAATATCATTGCGGAAATACAGGGTGGTAGGTATGGCATTATTACTACGTATATGAGGCGTAGAAATTACAAATATTATACCTCATCTTATTCTGACACCTCATAGCTCCTTCGATGTTAAATACATTGTTTATTATTGCCATTTAGAAGTAACATTGTGAAACTTTTAAAACTGTGTGAAAATAATTGTCTTAATGAAACTGCCTCAATTCGATCGATTTTAAGTATAAAAAATATTTTATCATTTTCTTAAGTTGTATAAAAACTGTTCCTACTGTATATTTCACCAATAATTATTTAGATTTTGCTCTATGATGGAAACTTATGATGTATTGATTAAATTTTCCTCAAATTTTCTTTGTCAAAATCAAATGTGATGTGGATTTCGATGCATTCAGTATAATTTATTTGATGATAATAATTCTGAATTCATCGAAATATGTGTCAATAGATTTTAAGAAAAATTGGTGTTTACCAAGTAAAATTTTGATTAAAAAAATGGTTGTTTTTTATTTTTATTTTTAAATACCATAATAAATATCAAGCAGGGTTAACTAGAGCCACCAGGAGATCAGAATGCGGCAGGCGGTTAAGGCTTTGATAACTACCCTTCTAGTGGCAAGGGTGGGTGTCTTATCTCAGGGATAATGCGTGAATGTGCAAAGAAAAAGCAGGATAAGCCGTAAGATTAAACGAAAGTTTTATCTACCGCTGTAATCACGGGAAGAGGATGTACCCTATTCAAGGATTTGTCGGGAGTAATATGGAGTGTGTAAAAATATATGTAAAAAATATGTAATAGTATGGTGTTACGGTGATTTATGGCAGTAAATATGTATACATACTCGTAGTTATATACATATATATGTATTTATATATATATATATATATATATATATATATATATATATATATATATATATATATATATATATATATATATATATAAATATTATATATATATATATATATATATATATATATATATATATATATATATATATATATATATATATATATATATATATATATATATATATATATATATATATATATATATATATATATATATATATATATATATATATACAGTATCTACTCAATGAATTAGGGCCACGCAGAATTTCGCGCAATTTCTCAATTCAAACAGGAATAACTCAGAGAAAACCTTGAATAAAACAACATTGAATTTTATTTACACATGAACACTTTATTACGCTTAAATTATGCATATATTTTCATATAAATATAGTTAGTATTTAGTATTTCCACCTTTGGCAGAAATAACTGCCTCAATTCTTTTTGGCATACTTAAAATGCACTGTTTTATCATGTTTTTTGTTTCTTCGTCTTCTGACCAAATTTTTTGCATATTTTTTTTTAGACAGTCTACTGTCGGATTTGGAAATGAGTATACCTTATTTTTTAACATGCTCCATACGTTTTCTATAGGATTAAGGTCCGGAGAATTTCCATGCCAGGGGAGCAAAGGCAGATTTTTGTTAGACAAAAATTTTATTATTGATTTAGCCCGGTGGCAAGGTGGCCCATCCTGCATGAAGGTGTATGGACCTTCTGTTGGGTCGAGTGTATGGTAGAAGGGCAATAAAATTCGTTCGAGGACCTGCTTATAGGAATTTTGGTTCATTGTTCCTTCCTCGAAAAACAACCGCCCAGGTAAATTGTTAATAATACATGGCCATATCATTGTTGCAGGGGGGTGTTTGATAACTTTTACCACACAGGCCTCATTGTTACGTTCCATTGGTGTTCTCCTGACGAATCGACGGCTCTCTGTCACGGCTTCTAACCGGCACTCATCACTAAAGATGACCTGAAAAATAATGAAAATTTAAGTTTAATTCAAATATATAAGTTTATTTACTAAAATGATATGTTGAAAATTCAATTTAAATAAATACCTTTTTCCAATCATCTACCGAGTAATTTCGATGTAGCCTGGCCCATTTTAATCGATCCGCTTTCATTCGTGGTGTCAATTTTGGTACTTTTACAGGGCGCCTGCATTTCAGATTTACTTCGTAAAGACGTCGCCTCAGTGTTGATACCGATATATTTATACCCTCTTCTTCCAATTTTATTTTTAATGTTTTTGCCGATGCACTACGGTTTTCTAAGGCACTTTGAACGATTTTTCGATCAGTCCTCGGCGTTGTTTTTCTAATCCTACGACAGTTCTTTCGCCGATTGCTGGTGGCGGGTGACTGATTTTTTATTGATTTTGAAATTCTGTCCACTGTTTGACGAGAAACGTTTTCTTTTTTTGAAATTTCTCTATTAGATAGTATTCCTAATTTCAGTAGCACTATAACACTAGACTTTTTTTCCTCAGAAATGTCTTTACTTTTTCCCATTTTGTCCTTTTCAAAAAAAACACTTGTGTTTACAAAAAAAATTTATACTTTATGAACTAAAATTAAAAATTAAGTTTTTTTCACAAGACACGATAACTATATAACCCCTCTGAACAAAACAACAACCAGAACTCAAGAAACTTCACTAATAAATGAGATAGGACTATTTTTTTAACTTTCAACTATCTGTCTACCTGTGCTAATTAGGGACCTTTCTCAGAAAAAGGGTTTGAAATTTTGTAAAGGCTTAAATAATCCAGGTATATTTTACATATTATTGAAGGTAATATACATGATATTAGATGTGAATAGAAAACTTAAAGTATTTATGTAAAATAAATATAATAATCCAAAAGATTTCAGAGTATTCAAAAAAATAATGGGTGGCCCTAATTCATTGAGTAGATACTGTATATATAAAAATATATATGTTTATGAGTATTTTTAATATACATACGAGGGCTATGGAATTAATACGAAGAAAAATTAATGAATTTATTATATTTTTTATATGTATATGCATAACTAACTTTTCTATCACATACATACATATGTTACGCTTGACAAGTTCGAAAAGTGTAGATCTGATCACGTTGTCTTCAAGTAATGAACGATTTCTATTCATCAAGATTACACTACGTCAATACGTTGCAATGCCTTTTGCACCATTTGGTATGATCAGGGTTAGAAGAAGATGATTTATGTACGTATAGATAATAGAATTTGTATTGTCTTTTTTTTGGGTAGTATAACCAAAATTAAACAAGGTTATTAGATTGAATTCTTTTATTTACACAAACTTATATGATAATATGTGAAGCGTTTCGTCTTATTAAGACAATATAACTTATCAAACACTATATATTACCTCAGAATCAATATATTACACTCTTTATATCGAATACTTTATATTTTACCCAAAATTTTTAAATAGAACTCTACCAACTGTCTGCAGCTACAATAAATAATTTATAGTGTCTCACCTAATAGGCTTTCGAGATGATTTCTCGATTTCGTGGTCCCAGTCTATGAATCACTGCAGCTCTTTGCGTCTTCTCCGTAGAAGCCTCCGACCTCCCAGGAAATGAACTATTAGCCTTCGGAAGTGAAGAGGGGGGGTAGAACGGAAGTCAAAGAGGAGACTGCGCCGTATTAAAGCAACCTAGGGCTGCAATTTCTTAAGCACAGAGAGCTTTCGAATTATACAAAAATGATGTTATTTTTGTACTTTTTCAAATAATCCTGTTTAAACCAATATTCAAATCAGGAAATTAATTTGCTTTAATTATTTTTCTATCAAGAATATAACAAGCATAGAAGTCTGATCATTATCAAAAGCAGGAAGTAATCAAGCCATAAACTTAATCAAAAACAGGATTTACAACATTTTGAGTGTGTCCAAATACCAATAGATATTGATATAATAAAATGTATTTTCATCTTACCAATAGATGTCTCTAGTGAAGTTCTAGTGATTCAAGAACAATGTTTCAAAATTGGTTCATATATATAGAACTTCCAAGAATTTGAGTAGTGTAGTTGTCAATAATGGGTAGATTTGGTGAATGTTACACGTGTGTAAAGAGATCACTTAAACCAGCCTATGACGGTCGTCAGCCCCGTAAATGCCCAGGCTTCCATATTCTTCTTCATCTTTGATGAGATGTCAAAAAACAACACGAAAAACAGGATTGGTCGAATAATTATTATTGACTCCTTAATGAATAATAACTTACATATTTATTCACAGCCTAAGCAAATTTAAACAAATAACATAAAATATGTAAAACGTAGCTATGAAATAACGAAAAAAGTAAAATAGCTTATAAATCACTTATAAACCTATAAATAAGTGATTTTTTTAACTCTAATATTTATCCATATTACCCTGGACTGGAAACTGAAGTGGAGGGCTGAAGTGGCGTTAACGATCAAGATAACAATGCATTTATATGATGTAGTGCCCTATGCACCATAGGGGTGCGGATAAGGGTTTGAATGCATAGACGTAATAAACGTGACGATTAAAAAATATGAATAAACAGTGAATGATATAAAAATAATGGTATACATACATACCATACTCATGGTATAATTAAAATAATAACGTTTGACGATAACTAGATTCAATTTAATGAATTATACAAATAATTTATGTATAAATTTTAAATCAAACACAGATTTTGAGTCTACTAAGTTGTATTTAATTAACAAAACCACATAAATAGTTAATATTGTGACAATTGTTTCGCCTTGTTAGGGCATTATCAAACAAAAAAAATCATTAAAATAAGGTTTTAAAGTAAATATTTCAACATTGAAAACAAATTTTTCAAATTCTTACTTGAATCCATGTGGTGCATAGGGCACTGCATCGTATTGAAGCAGTATTATCTCGATCACTGCGTACATGATGTAGAGTAATAACAGTGGTTACTTACCTGAGGTTATCAACCGTGCACTTCAAGTACCAATATAGGGTAATTATTAAGTTTATTAGGGGCATGCAGTACAATGTCAAACGGACTAACCATTACACTACGGAGAAGGATCTTTATCAATGAAGAAAAAATTTAATCCAAAAAAAACAATTTTCTTTAATGCAGAGTAGCAGTAGACAGAGTAGTCAATGCTTTTAAAAAATGTCATTTGATTGTCATAAAATCAAAGAAATAATATCATTGAAATTGAAATATTGCAGCTTTTATAAAAACTCTTCGAAAAATTATATTAAACGAAACATTTTCAAACTTCGTTGAACCTTACAATATATAGTAAAACCCTTTTCCGCACTCCAATGGTGCATAGGGCACTGCGTCATATAACGCAGTGTTATCTTGATCGTTTACATATGAAGGAAAGGTGATCACCCCTCCGCTTTAGGTACCAGTCCAGGGTAATATTGAATAAATATTACAGTGGAAAATCAATTATATTTATTTAAACCCCCCTGGGAATCGATCCCGGTACCTACAGAACGGTGGCCGAGCGTGCTGACCATTATACTACGGAGGCAGACAATATATAATATATCTTAAAAGTTATGTTCATATACCTCCCCCAAAAAACTGTGCTATATTATCCATCCAGGAAAAAATACGTTATTCTTTTTCTTGTACGATTCATAAGTTATTTTTTAAAGGTATAAAATAGATAACTCGCATAGACGAAGCAATTTATGGAGAGGGAATAAGAGAGTCTATAGGGAAGAATAAAAATGTTGATAACGATCCCTTGCGGGATAAATCCAGTATTTCTCTTCAAAGATTTAGACTTTCTGAATTTCCCAATTTTTGGACCCCCATCCTCACCTAGATAGTGCATAAGGCACCGAATCGAGTTACGCGGTGTTGACCCGATTTATATTACATGAAGATATGAAGAAATGGAGGTATGGAGATCAGTCCAGCGCTTCAGATTCTTGGACAGAGAAGTGTGGGTTATGCCTTTAAATTCTGATTCAAAACTTAAATCGAATTTGTTTGTTAGAGGCAAAATCACAAGAAAACTAGTGAAAGCATTAAAAAAAAGTACATATGAAAACTGCATCACAAACACCCAGATCATTTGAAAATAAATATAACTTGAATCATATTATTTCGAGGAATAAAAATACTTTGTGTTTTGATCCACTCACTCGAAATAATATATCAATATGATCCACAAAGTTAATGCTTTCAATATTCAAAACATTACTTGAATCATTTTTGAACTTTCGGGAATCGAGCCTGCGACGCTAGTAACCCAAAATATTAATATTTTTAAAATTTATGTAAATTCGTAATTTATTTATTTTCACAATTGAAAAACTGGTTTGCTCAATATTTAAATGAATAAAATAAAATAATTTTGCTGTTTCATATAGTTGGTAAATTAAATAACTTTTGTGACTAATGAATATTTACCGAAATCAAGATCGGGTTGATATTGCGTCGAGATTTGTTGGCTAGAATTATACAGCTCCCGAAAGTGCATCTCGTCTAATTGAAAAAGTTGACTCATATTCGTCCATGAACTTGTGAGTCCCAGTCGTTAGGAATAGGAAGTTACCTTCATTACAGAGCATATATAATATAACATACGTATACATAATATATACGTTGCTGAGCATGTATAACATATCGCTCACTCCTTTCAAGAACGTCATAAATCAAAAAACTTGATTTTTCAGGATCATGTATTGAAAATAAATATCAAGCCACTTATTGAACTTTTTACTGTGCAACAGATCTTTTTAGGTAAAAACTGAAGGTGTTTTCTCCATTTGATAAATATTTAGTTTATTTAAAAAAAATATTCAAATAATACCATTACTGTCCGCCTTCGTAGTGTAATTAATGGTCAGCACGCTCGGCTACCGTTCTGTAGGTCCCGGGTTCGATTCCCAAGGGGGGTAAAATAATATAAGTGATTTTTTCACTGTTATATTTATTTAATATTACCCTGGACTGGTACCTGAAGCGGAGGGCTGATCACCTTTCCTTCATGCGTAAACGATCAAGATAACACTGCGTTTATATGACGCAGTGCCCTATGCACCATTGGGGTGCGGAAAAAGTTTTTGTTATTTTGTTATTATAAACCTTTTCTTCAAAATGCAAAAACAACACTTTCTGCCCTGTAGCGGGTAAATATTAAGTTAAAATATGCCTCTTTTGCTGGGATAAAGTACATTTTCTAGGCATTCTGAAAACATGTACAACTGAAAATTGCAGACTTTTGATTTATGACGTTCTTGAAAGGAGTGAGCGATATATTATGTTTAAAAGATCGTATTTTGACTGCATTCAGTCTACTTTCATCATTTTGTCGCCGACTCCACACTTCAATTCCATACATTAAGGCTAAAACCAGAACTTCATTGTGCACTGCCAGTTTAGCTTTTGTTGAAAGGTCTTTGTTGAAAACAAAATGGTTTTATACATGTATATCTAGATGATTCGTAATCGTAAATAATTTTTTATTAATAAATATCAAAGGGACTTTACACATATTGAATAAATATTTCATATTGAAGTCAATGCTTTAAAAAAACTGTTATTTTGAAATGATGGTTATCAATGATGAAAATTGTATCCATGATGACTTTTCCAACAAAAAACAACATTTAGAGCATAAACTTAGAATAAAACTTTCAATAACGCAGACACGAAATCATCCTTTCTGAATTCCGGATAAATAAAATTCCCCACAGATGTCACCTCCTATCAAACTGCTCATTTTGTTTGCCACTTTTGACTTCCTTTTATGTGGTTTCCGCTTCCGGCTTTGCATAAAATTGTAATACGGAGACTTTTAAAAATCAGAAAAGCATTCTTTCGGATGAATCCGAAATGGAATGGAATAAAACGCAAACGGAGAGGCAGACTTTCCGCACTTTTTTTAAATGTCTTATAATTGAAACCTAGCAATATTTGGAATGAAGAAACAGTTTTTATTTATTGAAATATAAATATATATATATATATATATATATATATATATATATATATATATATATATATATATATATATATATATATATATATATATATATATATATATATATATATATATATATATATAAATATATTTATATATATATATATATATATATATATATATATATATATATATATATATATATATATATATATATATATAAATATATTTATATATATATATATATATATATATATATATATATATATATATATATATATATATATATATATATATATATATATATAAATATATATATATATATATATATATATATATATATATATATATATATATATTTATATATATATATATATATATATATATATTTATATATATATATATATATATATATATATATATATATATATATATATATATATATATATATATATATATATATATATATATATATATATATATATTTATATATATATAATATATATATATATATATATATATATATATATATATATATATATATAGTATAAATATTTATACATTTATAAAATTTTAATAATTAAATTTTCAATTGATTTTTGGTATTTGATTAGTTTTCTTTATGCACTATTGCATGCGAATAAATGTCATGTAAATAAATTAAAAATTTAAAACATTTATGACGAAATATTTCCATATTTTCATTGATGTACATCGTTAACAAAGTAAGAACCTTAGTAATATTATATATTTGAATTTAATAAGGTAATACAGATAAGGGGGAAATAGATCACCACACCACACTGTCTGTGCAAACAATCTTCGCCTCTGTCACATTCATACATGTCCTTATACAAACCCGCCAATTATTCTGACTCCTAACACTTTAATGTATTTAAAATACTTGATCATGTCAAATATTCCTTCATCTTTCTTTGCTCAAACTTTCTTCTTCTTCAATTTGTTTTACTATTCTTTCTACTTTCATTCTTTCCACGTGTCTAAACCATCTTAACACACTATTTTTTTTTTTTTAATGATGTTTATCACAGCCTTCTTTATCACAGCATTCTTCCTTTATTTCACTCTTCGAACATCTATCATACATCGTTTTGTATATAGATAAAAAATCAATCAACATAACATGCCACAAAAAACTGTAATGAAGATATTGGATCGTTTTTTTTCATGGACAGTATTATTTTTTTGTTGTAATTCTGCTCTTCCCGACAATGCTTAAACATTTTTATACATTTTTTCATACTGTTTGACTTGATTAAAGGCTTTTTTTTTAAATTCCTGCAAAATAACATAGCAACAGTAAAAAAAACTTACAAGTAAAGGAATACCCAAAATTAATTGTGATTACTTTTATTACGTGACACAATCTTGAAGTAGCAATGCCACACTCGTATAATGTAACATATTATATCGACAGAGAACTATTGAAGTGCTTAAACACAATGGCACTAAATGAATCGCCTTTAAGGAAAGTATTTCATATTTCTCCTAGATATTGAAATGGAAAACCACTTTTAATTAAAAATTATTATAATTATGAATCCATTACTATTTTTATTTTGAGTTATAAAAAAAATACAATTTACAAAAGAAAGTGTAGGGTTTGTAATTTTTCAAACAAATAAAATAAATATCGTAATAGATATAGGCTAAGTACCAATTTAAGATAAATATTCAAAAATTAAATGATGTAATATAAAAGCAACAAAGTTAAATTCTGTATTTCGATAAACAATTTGTGCTATTGAATGTAATGTTTTTTTTTTAATTAAACATTTTTCATGTATGATGAAAACCTTACACATAAATATTTTTCCATTATTTCTATTTGATCAACTTAGTTTCGAATTGGTCGAATTTGTAATTTTTTCATCAATTAACATTGAAAGTTCGCTATTGAGAAAAACAAACAAGGTTATTTTTATTAAATTATTTAAATCGAATCACGACTAATGAAAATAATTTGAAAATAATTCCTCAGTTGAGAAATTCAGATTTGAAAACTATGATTCATTCGATATCCTTGTATGAAAGGATTCATTCGATATCCTTCGATCACTTGATAAATCAAGAACGAAATAAATTTTATATTAATTGTGGATTAAGTTTGGAAAAATAAATATTAATTATTACAACATTTTAAGTGTGTCCAAATACTTGTTCACAAATCTGGATTACCTCCAATTACAGAAATTATTTTTCATATTATTTAACCACACTGGTCATATATTTAGAACTGTGTTCATATATTTAGAACTTCCAAGGATTTGTGGTTGTCAATAATGGGTAGATTTGGTGAAAGTTACACGTGTGTAAAGTGATCACTTAAACCAGCCTATGACGGTCATCAGCCCCGTAAATGCCCAAACTTCCATATTCTTCTTCATCTTTCATGGGATGTCAAAAAATAATCTTAATTATTTGTTAAAATAGTTTTTTTTTTATTCTTTCCATTCTGTTTCGTGCTCAAGCACTGTGTTTTGCAGTTTTGTTCCAATAAGTCGAATCAGAGATTTATATTATTGGAAAGGTTTCTGTGGCATTCTTAGACTTTATTGGAAACGATTGGAATTTAGCCAGTTCTCGCTCTTAGAACTCTCCAAGAGGTGTCTGCTTCATTCAATATATTAAAGATTTAATCGCTGACAACAATTACTATTAAAGTTACATTACGTTAATATTGTATAAAATGAAAATTACAATTTATTACTTATAGAATATTAGATTTCACCGTAAACAACTAATAACTAACCATAATAATTAATTATGTTAAAAATATAAAGATCTGATAACAAATAAAACAATTGTTAATGACAATTTTTGGGTTTATAAATAAAAACTCGACTTTATTCGAAAATTGTCATTTACTATGTGAAAAATCTGATGATTTACATATAAAATTAAAACATTTTTTTTAAAAGAATACTTTTTAAGCTTGATGATGTCGAGTGAGGAAAGAACGGTAAAACAAATTTATGAGGCAACTGTAGTTGTAAAAAGGAGCAGAGGAAGACTGAGAAAAACATGACATGACCGGGGGTATATCAAATACTTGAAAGCGGTCAGGATAAGAGTTGAAATAATGGGCGGGTGTGTATGAAGAGATGGATGAATGTGGAAGAGGTGAAGAATGTTTGGCGAATGTGGTGTGGCATTCTATTCTCTCTGCCCACCCCTGCGGGCCAGCGGCGTGATGTTTAGTTAGTTAATAAGTATTACATTATTCAATTATTCTAAAATGTGTTACTAATAAGTATTGAATATCTGAACTAATTAAATATGATCGTCATCACACGTCTCAGGGGGTAATTACTTCCCCTGATTAGGGTAGTCGGTGGCTGACACCCCTGTACTGCAATCAAGTGTCAAGTTTATATCGCAGGGGAGACGGGAACCACGTGTCTGGCGCGTGGGAGAGACAAAGGGCAGCCGCCCCTGGCCACGTCTTGTTGGAGGCTTTAGCTAACAGTCTGATTGCAGAGCTGGACTAGACTTATTCATTATGTTTTTTTATAATTTTATTTATGATATATATGTTGAAATATACGTGTGAAATATATAATAATATGTGTAAATACACATATTAATAATAAAATTATAATGAACAGAAAAGCTTTAATAAAAATTGTATTTCCATATTTTTGAAACTGAAAGATAGTGACGTAAATGTGTTTTTCTGGCAATGATGACAACACATTCATATTTTTATTGAAGTACTTGTTTTATATTTAAAATTTTTACACATTCTTGTTTCAAAGTATTACCTCTAATTGAAATTATTGTGTAATAAAATGCAAATGGATTTTCCACATTTATATTATTTGACCAGTGACCGGGTGTCGTCGTTACGGACATCATCAGTCTGAAGACGATGATGAACTTAGTCATTGATCAAATAAATTAAACGTGGGAAAATTATAAAGTGTTTTTTTATTATTATTATTTATTTGGCAGTCACCCAGTGAAATGATGTTTCTGCCAGTGTCAAGTATTATTTTTACTTACAAACAACAAAACAATAGAAAATAATAATAACAAATAATTCAAAATTTATAGTTTGAATGCGTTTAGCTTTATCATTTAAGAAATATAAAGTGGTTATTTTTTTATGTAAAATGCAATTTCATCAAGAAATATCGGCAACATTTTGAGTGTGTCCAAATACTTGTTCACAAAATCTGGATTATCTCTAATTACAGAAGTTATTTTCATATTATTTTTTGACATCTCATCAAAGATGAAGAAGAATATGGAAGTCTGGGCATTTACGGGGCTGACGACCGTCATAGGCTGGTTTAAGTGATCACTTTACACACGTTTTTAAGAGTTTCTGCTCAATAAAAAGCTTCTTTACATCTCACCAATAGATGTCTCTCGTAAAGTTCTGTGATTCAAGAACAAAGTTTCTAAATTGGTTCATATATATAGAACTTCCAGGAATTTGAGTAGTGTGGTTGTCAATAATGGGTAGAATTGCTGAATGTTACGCGTGTGTAAAGTGATCACTTAAACCAGCCTATGACGGTCGTCAGCCCCGTAAATGCCCAGACTTCCATATTCTTCTTCATCTTTGATGAGATGTCAAAAAATAATAAGAAATATCGGCACAAAACTTAAAAGAAATGATTATGATTTAAAATATTAACATTTATGTCTGATTCCACCCCATGCACAGGTACACAGTATAGAGTGGGTAGTGTGTATAGCCCTCTCAGGACTGAAGGACTCCTTCAAGGACTATTTGTTGTGCATTGTTCTATGAAATTGTTATGAGCCGTGTTGAATAACTGTTTTGTCCTGTGAGTGTGCAAAAGTTAGGCGTTAGGTAAAACATAAATCCACACCTACAATCGACCGCAGCGGTGTTTATCTAAGCCAACTTCAGGTTATTCATCGGACTTTGAGTTAATTAATCACCCGGAGAAGGTTAGACGTCTACATTTGTGATGCAGTTAGCTCATTTCACTAGCACTTAAATAACAAACGACGATATAAGAAAAGAATATAAGGCTGAACGAGGAATAATTGAAAAGATTAGGAAGAGTTCTTTGCGGTGGTATGGACATGTGGAGCGAATGGATAGCGAGAGAATGACTAAGAAAATATATGTGGCGAATGTGAGAGGGAAAACAGAACGTGGACGACCGAAAAAGACTTGGCACGATCAGATCAATCAGAACCTAAAATCTGGCGGTGTCAAAAGTCTGCGTAATCGGAGGGCATGTATGACTAGATGTATGGATGTGAAAGAGGCGAGGAGTGTATGTCAGGACAGAAGAGTGTGGCGTTCCATCCTCTCTGCCTACCCCTGCGGGGAAACGGCGTGATGGTAGTAGTAGTAGTTATAAAGGGTGGACGTTCTACAACAGAGGTCAGCAAACTCAATAGTTGACACAGCTAACTATCTGTAGTCCTTAGATTTGAGTAAGTTTTGAGAGACATTTTTCTTTGTCATAAAAAAACCTTTATAGGTAGGAGCACTTTATACCTCAAGTTACTGGAAAAAATACTAAAAAAAATCATTGATTGATTCGGCAGTCACTTTAGGTTAATATCGATCCATTTTCAATTAAAGTTTTACGTGGTAGATACGACTTTTTATTTAAATCTACTGTGCATAATTCCGCATCATTTTAACCTTATACCATTAAATCCTAAAAATATTAAAATTATTAACAGTCACAAATTACAAACTGTAAATTTTCGTAACAATAAAAATTCGTAAATTTTTAAGAATAAAATATATAATAAAATAAAATAAAACCCTTATCCGCACCCAATGGTGCATAGGGCACTGCGTCATATAAACGCAGTGTTGATCGTTTCCACATGAAGGAAAGGTGATCAGCCCTCCGCTTCAGGTACCAGTCCAGGGTAATATTAAATAAATATGACAGTGAGAAAATCACTAATATTTATTTTACCGCCCTTGGGAATCGAACCCGGGACCTCCAGAACGGTAGCCGAGCGTGCTGACCATTACACTACGGAGGCGGACAATAAAAGACAAGGAATAAAAATTAAGAATAAAATACCCATAATTATCATTTTAAATTAAATTATAAAAATTATAATAACGAAAGGTCACAATCTGCAATATTTTAAAACAATAGAAATTAATGCCTATACTCAAATAATTTCAACCGTTTTCACTACGCAAAGCAGGATTTGCGTATGCCTATAGTATATTCGAAAGAATCTTTGACATTTGGCCAAACAAATTATTTGAGTTCTCTTACGAAACCGACGGTACGGCTGAGAATTTGAACGAATACCGAGTGGCAGTCCCTAACATCGAAACCCTTTGCGAAGTAAAAACATTCATTGAATTTCAAATGCCTTGCTTAGAAGAGTTATATCACCCCTTTCTAAATATCAAGGATTCCTTGCAAGAAGGGACCGCATTTCGTTAATCAGAATTCTTAATATCCTAGACTTAATTTTATATTCCATTCTATCCCAGAAAGGACTCATTTACAGGGTCTGAATTACTTTTGAAGGGACCCCGGGTACAAATTGGACGACAAAAAATATTTAGATCAAATCTTTAGTGTAATGAGTTAATTTTGATATAACGTATGAAGTTTTGCATTCAATTTGCAACGAAAAGTAAAAATGAAATTTAAATATTTGAGAAAATTGTTGATTTATTTATTAATTTTACATATATTTTGTGAAATGACTTGATGATTTTAATATACAAATAAAACATTAGTATAATACCATTTTTGAGTACCTGGCTCGGCTACCGTTCTGGAGGTCCCGGGTTCGATTCCCAAGGGGGGTAAAATAAATATTAGTGATTTTTTCACTGTAATATTTATTCAAAATTACCATGGACTGGTACCTGAAGTGGAAGGCTGATCACCTTTCCTTCATGTATAAACGATCAAGATAACACTGCGTTTATATGACAGTGCCCTATGCACCATTTGGGTGCGGATTAGGGTTTTATATATATATTTTTATATATATTTTTACTTCTCGAAATTAATGTTAACATTAGTAAACTTAATAAGTGGTCTTTTACAAGCGTTTTGTATTTATAACAATAGTTAACATTAGCTCCATTAAAAAAGTATATTATGAAAATGGTGCCTTATAAATTATCCAATATTTTATTAATATTTTTTATCTTGAGGCACGATAATTTTTTTTTCGTTTTAAAATAAATTTAAAATTTTTTATTTGATTTATTATTAGATTAAAACCAATATTTTTAGCTTTTCCACTTTTTTATTTGACCAGCGACCGGGTTTCGTCGTTACCGACATCATCAGACTGGGTTACGTCGTTACCGACATCATCATCAGACGTTACCGACATCATCAGACATCAGACCAGTCTGATGATGTCGGTAACGACGAAACCCGGTCGCTGGTCAAATAAAAAAGTGGAAAAGCTAAAAAAAAATATTGGTTTTAATCTAATAATAAATTAAAAATGCAATTCCATCACGAAGTGTCAGTGGACAATATAAATCTATTAATTTTATTTGACATTTGTTTGGAAATGAATTACTATATTTGTTTGAAATTCCATCACGGAATCCATCAAAAAGGTTTTCATAAACTGTCATTTATATGTCTAAATAATGAATTTAATGAAAATATGTATTATTATAGACTGGTAGGTACCTATAACACTAATGAGTATTACGCAAAAGTCAATAATAATTAAAAACATACCCCTGTAATGTCATATACGGATGATTATCATAGTACTATCGACTTTCTTAATTTTTGGTACAATATAGAAAAACGGGTGAATTTAAGAAAACAACCTTAATAAATAACTTTGAACGAATGACAACTATTAAAGTGATTGAAAGGTAGGAGAGCATAGATAAAGTACAGTTTACTGCCGAATTCCTAATTATTTTCGTTAAACTATACATATTGAATTGTATTTTATTAATTTAAAATACAAGAGAAACGAAGCGAATTTACTAGAAAGAATATGATAAAAAATATGGGTAAAATAAAGAGGATGATACTGTTTATCTCTTACTTTTTAACATGACAAGGTGAAATTTTTAACAGTAACACTAAATACCACTTCCAAATTTTACTTTTTATGAAATTTCTTCAAAATGGAATAAATTAAAAGTGAAGGTTTCAACTCGTCAACTATTAAATTAAAAAATTTATATATTTTACATAGATTTTTGAGGCTCTTAAATAAATTCTCTGTATTTTTTCACTCGATTTTGATGCCCTGAACATATTCCTTTTAGCTGTATGATAAACTTAAGCCTATTCGCACCCTTATTCATTCGTTTCTTTGTTTTTCTCTAGAGAATTGAAAATCAGAAGATGTTTCGGAAAAGGGTTGTCTTCGAGACTGAGATCAAAGTGTTTAAATTAAAAAAATACAATTTAATTCACCCAAAATTCCTTTTGGTATTGCTTACCATTTCTTCAGCGATACAATTCCTCGTTATTTTAAGATCAAAACAGCACACAAATGTATTGTTTACATTAAAACAAACAATATTACGAATGTTTATGTCATTTATATTGTAATAAACAATAATGTGAATGCATTCTTTACATTATAACAAAGCGTATCACGAATGTATTATTTACATTAAAACATGTATTACATTAAAACATTCAACATCACACACACACACACACATTCATTCATTGGTTAGATCTACACTAACTAAATATTTTGTACTAATCTGTATGTTTCTGGGGTTAACTATAATTGTCTTGTTTAATGTACCTATATCTTTTGATTGTTTTGTTTTACATATGTTGCTGTCGGTAACCCAAATAAAAATAGTAAAAAAATACACACAATTATGGTTATGTTAAATTGAATAATACATATTGATTGAGCATCAACTTTGTGGAATAACAATTATGCAATTGTACAAGACCATTTTTGAGTTTATTAATATAAACACGACTAGTTTTCTGAACATCTATTGTTTTCGAAACTAGTAGGATTTACATGAATAAACTCAAAAGTTGTCTTATTGACATATAAAAAAATACAATAAAACTGTTCTTTTTATTGGCAAATTCTTAACCATTACTAGTTGTATGGTAATTAAATTCAACAGACATAATATTCTAATCGTTGAAAGGAGTATTGGTAGCCTAAATTCAGATTTTTTGGACTAAAACCCTGTTGCCTTAGCCGTCTGCCTAAATAAATAAAATTTAAAAATTGTTTTTAAATATATCTTTTTAAGATATTGATTATGTGTCACTTAATGAGGCATTTAAAGAAAGGGAAAAATTCTCATTCATTTTCCGTACTTTTTTGTTAAGATAAACAGCGTAGCCATAAGGCGTTCTAACCTGTTTATATACAATACATACTTTATAACTTCAGACAACGACAATCTCTGTTACACGCACTCGCATTTACGAAACACTATTTCCACCTCTTTAACCGACTTTTTTTCTCTTTCGCACATACCTTATTTACACCAATAAACGTAAAAATGTAAACAGTATTCATTTGCTAACGAAATTCATTTGATTTACGCGGTCAGTGCTGAAGGGAATTAGTTCACGGAAATTCGCTTTAGATAATCAAACAAGCGCCGTTAAACCGCGGCTTGGTTAATTAATTAAATGAAAACTGTTCCTGTTTACAAATAAATTATAATAAGCTCGATTTTTTTCATTATTTATAAAATATTCAGCTCCTGTGGCGGCATTCATTATACTAATTAAATGCGTCTCTGGGACGGAAATGGAATACGCGATTAAAATTCTCCGCCCATTAATTATGAGACGAGTTTATTTTAAATTGGACTTAAAATATTTTTACGTGAATACCGTATACGTCTTTTCCAGTTTTTAGGTGAGGAAATATTATGTACTTATAATTAAAATGTAACTTTGTTTAAAAATCCGTGAAAGGGGTTTATACCTAGGACAGGTACATTTATAATTGTTTTATGAAATAGCATTTTTACCACAATGACATCGCCATCTGTTGAACGTAACAGCAACATACGCAATTCTAAATATTGCACATGGCAGATAGCGTATTTCTTGACATCTGATGTATTTTTTAAATTATATTTTTATAGCTTCACAAGCACTATTAAATGGAACATAGTTTAATAAAAATGTATGTTTCCTATTTGTTTCTTTTTCTTTTAATCAGCTTAAGCCACATCAGCGTGCGACCGGCTACAGTCAGTAAGAAAATAAAAATGAATTAATCGCGATTTTCCACATATGTCGTTGTTCCAAGTTCGTACATAGGTCACAGTTCAAACATTCAAATCTGATTTCAGGATATAATAAAGTATTCTTCCCGCGCCCAAAGCATTTGTATCACGTTCCCCTTCTAAAATCGAATTTCCTTTTGCATTTATTTTGTCCCAGGTAGGCACTTTGTCCCGACCAATTCGATAATCTTTTTGTAGAAAGTAGCCACCCTCCCACCCCCTCCCCACCCCTCTTCCCACCCTTCCCACCACTTACCTCGCTTTACATCATTTCATGAGCAATTAAACCCCCGTAAACAAATTTATTGAACTGTAGAACGGTTACACCAGAGAATCTCAACGTTGACGGAAACAAGTAAACAAAAATAAAAATAAAATCAAATAAATAAACATGTAAATGTTTACACTCTTTTGACATCTCAACATGGATGAAGAACAATATGGAAGTCTAGGTTTTTAGTTACAGGGTTTATGACCTGTCACAGGCTGGTTAAGTGATCACTCTACACACTTGAAATAACAATTATGGCCTGTTATTTATATAAAATACCAATAAAAAATATTTATTTTTATTCCTAACTTCAAGGTGACGTGTGCGACACTCAAAGGTTCATATGACATAAACATTATAAAAAACAATGAAAAAAGAAAAAAAAAAAAATTACATAAATGGTTACCATAATTTTTTTTTCTTCAATCTCTCATCCGCACCCCATGGTGCATAGGGCACTACATCATATAAACGCAGTGTTATCTTGATTATCAAGACATAAATGAAAGGTGATCAGCCCTCCGCTCTAGTTCAGGGATATGTTGCATAAATATTAGAGTGAAAACATCGATTATATTTATTTCACTCTCTGGGCATCAAACCCGAGTCGTCCACCACGGTAGCCGTGCGTGCTGACCATTACACAATAGAGGCGGATAAGAAATAATAGTTAACATAAAAAATAAAGTGAAACAAAATACATAAAAAGTACGTACAATAGTCGTGCATAAATACATATGGTACATTAAAAAAATAATATTAACATAAATTGTAAAAATTTCTTTAAAGAAAAAGTTTAAAACATTTTTTTTTGCAGAAACCCTCCAAGCCACCATGTGTGTCTTGTCGGTAGAGTTCTTTTTACATACATTTTTTTTATTTATTTTTATCCATTTTAACCTAATACACACACAAAAAGAGAAAAAAATTAGGAATATAAACTAATTTACAATTTTCATAAAATTAACTCTTGATCATTTACCCATGTATAAACAAACATTCACATGTGTAAAAATAAAACGTTCAAATAAACACACATCTTTTATTCGTGCTTTAAGAAGCTTTGCTTTATCAGGTAAAGCAAAGCATCACAAGTAAGTCGAGAGAAAAATTATTGGATTTATAGTGAATGACTCGAGTTTATGGATTACCGTGAATTTCTAGAGCAATTCTTGTATGGAAAGATATCCATTCATTTCGTTAAATTACGCGAAAATATTGTATATTACGGAATTAAATCTAGAATCGCATTGAATGTACGATCGGAATATTCAAATTCTTTTATTCCAATAGTGATTCCCACTTGATCAAATTGCTTCTGGTTTATTGGATTTTCAGGTGTACTCTGTGTTGCTTTTTGAGTGTGGAAATAGGCAATGTACTCAAGTTTGCCACTCAGAAAGGAAAATAAATGTTCTCAAATATTCGTAAACAACATATTTTTGTTGAATATAATATTTTCATGAAGAGGAATTTGTGTTTTTATTATGTAAACATTCGATGTACAGTAAAACCTTGATATAACGTAGGAATTGGCAGGAGGGGGTGTCCGTTAAAGCCGATAGACCGTTATATAAAAATATGTTTAAAATAAACCGAAAAACTAATTTTTGAAAATATGATCACTTTATTAAGATATTAATAAATAAAATAGAACACAAATAAAATTCTATTTATTGTCTTCGGATACTCGTCGTGAAGTGACGTTGCTGTTTAATATCGACGCGCTTGCTTTCGGTAATCCTGCTCTGAAAAAGGAAAAAGTTTTGTTTGCACTTTTAAAAAAATGTTATAATTAATTCTTTATATAACGTTTAATATAGTTGATCTTCGTTATCAGACAAATAGTAAATAAATGTTATTATTTGTATATCGTCGAGACGTGATCTTACTGGCACTGGCACTGATTTCTTAGCAGTGTTGATGTTGCTCCCGCTAGGTGCAGTCTACGAGCAGGACAGTAATAAACATCGCTCACTCTTTTCAACAACGTCAAATATAATAAAAAAAATCGTCTCTTTTCAGCTGTGCATGTTTTCGGAACGCCCAGAAAATGTACTTTATCATATTTTTAACTTAATATTTACCCGCTACAGGGCAGAAAGTGTTGTTCTTCCATTTTGAACAAAAGGTATTGGTTAATTATTTTATTATTAGTGTTGTTCTTCCATTTTGAACAAAAGGTATTGGTTAATTATTTTATTAAATAAACTAAATATTTTCAAATAGAGAAAAAACTTTCAGGTTTTACCTAAAAAGATCCGTTACACAGTATGAGGTCAAAAAGTGGCTTCATATTTATTTTTAATACACTTTATTATATTTTTAAACTCTAAAAACGATCTCCTGAAAAATCAAGTTTTTTGATATATGACGTTGGTGAAAGGAGTGAGCGACATTTCCAAATTCTAGTGCTAGACGCATAACGTGATTATCACGGCCGCTAAAAATTGTTTAAGAATTTATGATATTAACATGTTTTTAATTTTGTTACATTTTACCGTATTTTGTTGTCCGTTATTTCCGAAGTCCGTTATATAGAGGTATTTTTATAGGATTATCAAGATGTGATAGAGTGGGTTCAAACCTATGAACTCAGACTCGGAGTCCGCGATAGTGACGCAAAGGCCACGGATGAAAATAATTTCTCATTCTGCTAATAATAAGAATACTGCCAATAATTGGAAGTCTTACCTTACTAATTATTTTTTATACTTTATGAACTATTAACTTTAGTGAAAATAACAGAGGTAATTATTTTTTCTACAGAAATGAATATATTTTATGCAAAGCTTCTGACTTCTGTTTTCCGTACAGTATTCCGAGTAAATTCGTCACGTAAATTGTTTCTCCGAGAGAGAGTCTGTTTGCCTGGTATTTAAAATTCTCAAAACAATTCCCATTCCACTATCTTTCAAGAATTCATAGTCGTTTCACAACATACCTACAGGCTGTTCCGAAAATAAAATCTAACCTAGTTTTATATTTAAATTAAAATTATTTTAAATTTTAAAGGTAGTTTATTGAATATCAAATATTGAAGGAAAAAGTGTGAAAATCACAATAAATTGTTATTATGGAAGGTACTTAGAAAATCATAACAAATAAAATATGTAGTTTACTCGAAGGTAACACAATCAATGAGAGGGATTAAAAGGTATTAAGGTGTATATCGGACTTAGATTAGATGACACGTAGGATGCGGCAAACGCGCTAGGCGCGTACATTTAACGGTTGACCAAGGTGTGAAATACGCGGTAGACGCGTACGGTTGATAACAATGAGTCGAAAGATGATACTCAATGGTTCAAAAGATGATACAATTATTTGGCAAATAAAATTATACCCTTACATATTTTATACAATGTAAAATATTATATAAAAATATTTAGTGTGTAATAAATAAAAATGTCTGCCTCCGTAGTGTTATGGTCAGCACGCTACCGTTCTGGAGGTCCCGGGTTCGATTTCCAGGGGGGGTCAAATAAATTGAAGTAATTTTTTTAACCTAATATTTATTCAATTTTACCCTGGACTAGTATCCGAAGTGGAGGGCTGATCACCTTTCCTTCATATGTTGACGATCAAGATAACACTGGGTTTATATGGTACAGCTCCCTGTGCACCATTGGGTGCGGATTAGGGTAAGAAGAAGAATAAGAGGAATAAAGTAAAAAAATATTAAAAGGAAAAAATAAAATTATTTATTCTACTCGATGACTATCGTTTATATTCCCTTGTCTCAAAGCAAGTATAAATAAAAGCCGCGCGTGAATGCTACACACAAAGAAAATTGTTTTTACTAGTATCTACGTAAAGGAATTCAATTATAGTTTCAGCGTTTTGAATATTTATATTTTGTCAGCATCTCAGATTGTTCGAGATGTATTGAAAGCAGTGATAATTTTAAAGCCATTTTTGAGTAGTTTCTCTTTAAATAATCACAGAAAATTTCATTGGTCTTTTAGTACAGGTTGATAGACCCAAAGGTCAGCGGATGAAACGTCCCCTAATGACTTAGATGCTAGATTATGAATAAAGTCCCAGTTATACCAATAGCCCAGTGTACATAGTACATCCTTATTCCTCCCCCCAAGACGTTTGAACATTTCCCTTAATCGTGCCGGGAATTTTTATCATCACCTTTTCTTTAATTTAGATTTGAAAGACTTTTTAATACCGTCCTTTACTGATGTCCGTCTTGAGTACATTTAGTATTCATTTAGCGGTCCATTTTACTCGTCTTTATTTTCTTATTCATACAATTTTACTACCTCCAGCTTCTGTCATTAATGTAGATTGTCACGACTACTTTTTTTAATATTACGTAACTTGATTTTTATGTTGCTCTTTATGAACAGCATTTTTCGAATTTTTCATAAAATATATCATTCTTTTGGATAAAAACCACTAAGTTGTGATCTCTTAATTTATTAAAAGTTGTTTACTTTTACTTGTCATAAAAAAATGAGTAACCAATTTTTATATTTTTTAACGTTTTTAAATAAAAAAAAAACTATGTGATTATTACTAAGAATACTGATTGTTTACCGACTCGAAAAAATTGCTACGAGTAAATAACCATACTAAAGTCATTGTTTTTTTAAATAAATTTTAAGAAAAATGACAAAGTATTCAATAATAAAGTAAATATAATGGTTGTTTATGAATACAAATAAATCACTTTATAATTATTTCTAAAGTAAGTGGTTGTTTAGCAACTAGAAAAAAATAGCAAACTAACCATCTCTAAAGTAAGTATTTGTTCACTTGTTTGAAGAAAATTTACTTTTTTTCACTCAATTCACTGGTTAATAATAAATTTTTAGAAATATTACTATAATTAAGTAATCATTACATAATCAATAAGTTGTCTACTAACTCTAAAAAATACTAAACAAGCATTTCTTAACCAACTCAAAAAAATCCAAGTACATAACTGTCTCTGAATTGATTTTTTATCATCTTTAGGAAATATTAATAGCTTATCATTTAAGTAAACAAAAGTTACTTACCAATCCAATAAAAATGGGTAATTTTCTGTAAAGTTATTGGTTGTTTGTTTATTAACTCGAAGCAAAATCACGAAAACCCGAAAGTCACTATTACGTTTAATAATTTTAAGAAATTTTAATAAGTAACCGTAAGTTATAAGATGTTTACAAACTACGAGAAAAATTACCTCGTGACCTTATCGCACAAGTGCAGATTTCAGACGGTTTCAAAATAAGAGCAAGCAACCTTTAGATAGAATAGTTCACAAAAAATATAGAATTATTAAAATCACAATATGAAAAATAAACAAAGTTACTGAGAGATGTTAATTGTTTATTGGTCCATTAAGATTATTTTTTAACATCTCATCAAAGATGAAGAAGAATATGGAAGTCTGGGCATTTACGGGGCTGACGACCACCATAGGCTGGTTTAAGTTATCACTTTTCACACGTGTAACATTCACCAATTCTACCCATTATTGACAACCACACTACTCAAATTCTTGGGAGTTCTATATATATGAACCAATTTAGAAACCTTGTTCTTGAATCACTAGAACTTCACTAGAGACATCTATTGGTGAGATGGAAAGAAGCTTTTTATTAAGCAGAAACTCTTATATTAGTATGTAATTGGAGATAATCCAGATTTTGTGAGCAAGTATTTGGACACACTCAAAATGTTGTCCATTAAGATTAATGACATATATCTTAAACAGATATTTGAAATTAAAAAAAAAGTAACAAGGACTTCCGTAAACCCGTAAATGTGAAACGATTTTGTATACTTCCTTCGTACTCTTATTTATAGGAGTAAATTTACAAGCTTAAGTGTCTCTTTGGGTAGACCATTAACCATAAAACAGGTGCCCTAGGTGACCTCTAGCTTTATGGATTTCCCAAGACAGTTATATGGTCACTTGGTCACCCTACATGTTTAATATAGGGGTCTACATTTAACTGTTACCGTATTTGGAATAACCCGAAATGTGTGACCTGCTCGGGGTTAATTGCCATTATGTGACACATTGAAACCAGATAAAGGTTATATTTTTTTTACGTTTTCTTCAAAATAACTGAAGAGAATTGAATCTTTTTGATACCTCAACAAAGATAAAAAAATATTTTTTAACATCTCATCAAAGATGGAGAAGAATATGGAAGTCTGGGCATTTACGGGGCTGACGACCATCACATACCAATAAAAGAGTTTCTGCTTAGTAAAAAGCTTCTTTACATCTCACCAATAGATGTCTCTAGTGAAGTTCTAGTGATTCAAGAACAAGGTTTCTAAATTGGTTCATATATATAGAACTTCCAAGAATTTGAGTAGTGTGGTTGTCAATAATGGTTAGAATCGGTGAATGTTACACGTGTGTAAAGTGATCACTTAAACCAGCCTACGACGGTCGTCAGCCCCGTATATGCCCAGACTTCCATATTCTTCTTCATCTTTGATGAGATGTTAAAAAATAATATGAAAATAACTCCTGTAATTGGAGATAATCCAGATTTTGTGAACAAGTATTTGGACACACTCAAAATGTTGTAAAATAAAAAAATAATATGAATGCCTAGGTATTTACAGTTTACACGGCTGATGGCCTATCATAGGCCGGTTTAAGTGATCAATTTAAACACGTGTGGCATTTATCATTCCACCCATGATTGATAATCACACTACTCACATTTTTGGAACTCATACTGTCTAAAATATCTCATTTTTAGAGTTCTGAAAAACGATAAAAACGAAAATAAAAAAATAAAAACGAAAATAATAAAATAAAAACGAAAATAATAAAACAAAAACGAGATAATAAAAACAAAAATCAATTTTGTGAAACCAAATTAGAACGTTAACTTAATTGCATTTATTTAGAATTGGGTTTAAAAATCACACTTTAATGCACCTAATAATAATAAATATAATTTCGTTGAACATGTTTTCATTGTACCACTGAAAAAAATCGTCTAGCTTTTAATATACCCTAAGCAGTTTTTATTAGTTAAACATATAATAAGCACTCAAAATTTTATATTATTGTAGCTTAATTCTAAGCTGAATATCAAAAATAATTCAAAATAATCAATAATCTTTTAACCCTTGTGAATTTATAAAGTTGTTGATAAGAAAACATAATATTTCTCTATTAAAAAGTATTATTTTCCATCAAGAGGGCGATTTATCGTGGAACCAGCAATTTAGAATCCAATATTGACTGAAAGCTTTGATACCGGCCCTATATTGGTAACGTGATAGGCTTTACTGAAGGGTAAAACTTAGAACTTTACAGTACCAGCTTACCTTAGCCGCTTTTTGTAAGAATTTATGGCCATTGACTGGTTTTATTATTTAAAAATAAATAAATGCATGGGGAGTAATTATATCTAAATACTTTGATCTTTTTTAGAGAAAATTGAGGAAAAAAAACTGATTTGATTGAGAAATTCTTAAAAGTCAAATTAATTTTTGAAGCTTATAATTTTTGATTTATACACCCCTTAAAAATTACTTCGATTAGAATTCCTTGTTTGTACTTTCTCATCCGAAGTATCTAAAAAATACGCATTTGCCGAAAGGGGTATTTGAAAGACCCCACTTGTATACATAAAACTATTGTAGAAAATAAAGATTGTGACATACGATGTGCGGATCGAAATCGTGCGACGATCGTAAGAAAGCGGTTCATAATCGCTGTCTCGCTTCCACACAGTTGTGGTGCGCAGTAGTTAGAGTGAAATAAATATAATGGCATCGATGAATTTAACCATAGATTTCATTTCGTGAAGATCACATCTTAAGAATATTTACGTTTAAAAAAACGTTACTTTCGAATTAAATAGTGTGCTTATCGATTATTATATGCGAATAAAGCGATCACTTAAACTAGCCTTTGATAAGTCATAAGATCCGTATATGGCCAGATTTCCATATTCCACGTTTATTAAGCGATCAATAAAAATAAAACGATTAAAATGTTATTAACCTAAATGCATTTTGAATTAATAAACTTTTATTTTTCGTAAGCCTTAATGCTTAGAGCCCTGTTGATGTGATATTAATGACTTTGATTTACATTTAAAATGAAATTCAAAAGGGTGATTTTACATTTCTGTTGTTTGAATTAATTACCCCGAAGATCGCATTTCCTTACTAAAGAATCTTCACTGGTTCAAATCTATGTTGTTTTGTCCTGAGCCTTTAAAATTTATCTATCAGTACATAAAATATGTAAAAAATATTTTATTTATTGTTTCGGCATTCACATTGTGGTAAGACATGATGAAATTGTAAAAGAAAAATACTTGTTTTTTACCATTTGAGTTATATTTATTTAATTATAACGACTAGTTTCTAAATATAACTTCATGTTTAAAGCTTCCAAAACTAGTTATTATAATAACATCAATAAAGCTCATGTGCTAAAAAACAAGTGTTAATTTTTTACAGTTTTACGTAAAAACTAGTAGAAAAAGTGCTATATTACAATATAATTGTTAGCTGATAATCCAAAAACACCCGTAAAATTTGATTATTTTAAACGTTGGGAGTAATTGTTATTATATTAATCAGATAATCTGTATATTATTAAACAATTCACCTAGTTTTTACGTGATTGACGATCAAGTTCACATCGTTATGGACGACAGCGTAGCTTTATTACCATTTACGTGCAAATAGGGGTAAAAGACGTAGAAACATAATATTTGGACGCCTATAGATTATGACATTTTAATAAAGCAGCATTCTACATACAGAATTTTTTAGATCAAAGGGTTTGTACTCTAAGAAAATAATTCACACTAATGTCATATTGAAGATTAAAAAGTTATCGGATGTGAAATATGACAAAACCCTCGAAAAAACGAAAAAGAATATTTAAAAACCCAAAATATATATTATATTTCAGATGTATACCTTTTCTCAAGTACGTTCAACCCCTAATACCTTTTTCTGCCAAAGGGGATTTCAATGAAACTCTAGTCCTACGATATTCTTTTTTTTGTAAATCAACGCTTTACGTTCTATTCCCGCGCATACATAACTCGCACGCTAGTAACAAAAAAGTCTCATTTTCTTGCGAAATTCTAGTCGAAATAGTGTATATCGCGGGGGTAATAAAGGAACTCCCCCTCGGAATAAGGCCGCCGGGAACCTTTTCATATATATAAAAGGTACTTGGCTTACCGTGCACTCAATTATTTCTTCTACCTGATTTATGGGCGCGGAAATTTAAAGATGGAACGAGAAATTTGAAAATAGCGCGTAGAAGGTTCAAAGTTTTCTCAAGGAAAAATCACGATGTTCCCCAAAATAGAATATGATGTAGTTCTTAACGATGCTTAAAGTAAATGGACACTCATTTTTCATAATGGTTCAGAGAGGGGTAAGAAAAGTGTAATACGTGAGTGAAAAGCAGTTAGGAAATATGAACAACATTTAAAGTGTGTCCAAATTCTTGTTCTTGCATCTGCAATTATATAAGTTTTTTTTTGACATCTCAACAAAGATGAATTCATCTTGTTATTTATTTACTTATTTATATATTATTTCAAAAGGTAATATAGAAATAAATCCTATAATTGGAGATAATCCGGATATGTGAAAAAGTATTTGGACACACTCAAACTGTTGTAATTAATCCATTTTTAATTAATGTTTTACTAAGTAAATACCACTATTTCTTAAAATCTACTGTGCGACGTGTTTCGATGCATTCCGAATAATTTTCATACACCGTATGTGAAGCCAATTCTAAATTTCAGAGTTGGGTCCTTGGGTCGTTGAAGGTTGAAGAGGGGGAAGTAGCTGTTTCTTATTTTTATTTATTCATTTAATTTTTATATTTTATTTTTATTTCTTATCGTAATTACTAAGTAAATCATTTATTAAAAATGGATAGATTTTTCCACAAAGTGACTGCCGAATCAACTAATGAAATTGTTGTAATTAAATCAACTGGTCAAATTATACGCTAAAATAATAAAATGAAAATTATATTTTCTGGCGTTACTCGTGTGTGTGATTATAATCCAAGATTTGTACCTCACATGCAAATGAAAGAGTTTCTGATCAAAAAAAAGCTTTTTTCATCTCACCAATAGATGTTTCTAGTGAAATTTTAGTTATTCAAGCACAATGTTTCTAAATTGGATCATATATACAAAACTTCCAAGAATTTGTGGTTGTCAATCATGGGTAGAATTGGTGAATGTTACACGTGTGTAAATTGATCCCATAAACCAGCCTTTGACGGTCGCAAGCCTCGTAAATGCCCAGACATCCATATTATTCTTCATCTATGTTGAGATGTCAAAAATAATATGTTAAGTTTTCGTCACAAGGTTCCCCAAAAGATTGTTGAATATTCACTCTGGAAAATCCGTCTCTACTACTAAAAATACCTCTCACACTCTTCTTCAATTATTTTTTATAGTTTTACATTAATTTTAGTATTTATCCACATCAAATGGTATATAGGGCATTGCATCCAATAAATGCAGTGTTGCCTTAATAATTAATGACCTGAATGCATGGTTAATCTGCCATGCGCTTATAGCAACAGTGCAGGGATTGATATAGAATATTAATGTAAAAAATCGTAATATTTCCTATAAGATGAAGACGTTTGTACGCCTTGTCATCCAAGAAATGCTGGAAATATAGAATAACACTGCTAAAATCCCCCCAATAAATACATTAATCTCCCGGAAAACCAATATTCGCTTGTATATAATAAAATGTGATCAAATTATAAAATCTCTACTACCCATTCGGTTGCTGAAACGTAAACCAATTTCAATTGTTTCATTTTCAATTATTTTCGACCCCAATTTTTCACCTCGCAATTCCATTTACGCCCCCAGGTATTTGGGGCGATTAATCCTTTATGCTGTCGATACAATGGGGGTTATTTTAGTTGTAAGGGTGACAAATCTGTCCCGCAGTATGTAGTCTACATTAAGGACGTGAATAACTGGTCAGGAGAATCGAATTATCCGTTAATTTTTATAATCGAGTAATTTAAATATAACCGAAAGATGTAGCACAAAACTGAGCGATTTTCGACTAAAATACTTATTAAGAACGTTGTGCAGTGCATGTCAGACCTTAGACTTTAGTGCAATATATAATACATACCGTAAAGTGGGTATACTTTGCACCATGGGTGATACTTTGCACCACCTTCTGTAAAGAAATTGTAGAGCTGGTCATCTCTGATACATGTCATTTTTCATTCTACTTTCTATTGTTTCTGATAGATGGCACTTCAATCTACTTTTTAGTTTACAGAAGTAACAGTCGGTCGCTATTGCTTCAATGCGTTTTTCCTGTCCGAACGTAAAGAAAGTTTTCTGTCTGAAAATTGTGTCCGAAAAAATCCAGTGGAATCAGTATACTGAAACTAGTTACAACAAGTGAGTGGTCTCTAAATCATAGGTAGATAGGCCCTGCTTTTCTCAAATACTGTATTTTTTAGTTACGTTGTCAAGTTTATGTAAAAATAATATTTTTTTAAGAACTGACTTGTATTGACCACATTTGGGGTAACATTGCACCAAGTGCAAAGTATCCACAAAAGGCCATAGTTAATTAATTTGATGAAAAGTCTTAAAACGGATAATACAACTTGACATGTTTGCTAAATATCTATTGGTTTTGTGTACTTACTTAATTCCTGATGGTATGTTTTTTTCAAAAATGTCAAGAACACACAAACAGCGGCCTTATGCCAGACGATACTGCAATTTTACACCGAAGAGAGTGGAGCAGTGTGTGGAGGCCATTCGAAATGGTACAATCAGTCAAAGAAAGGCTGAAGAAATTTTCAAAATCCCCAGAAGGACGATTAACTATAAGCTCAAAGGTCAGCACACAAAACCTGTGGGAAAACCTCCGATATGTGACAAGTGCGAAGAGCAATCCTTCGTAAACTGCATAGTAGACATGAGTGAGTACGGTTTCCCAGTGAGTGTTTTTAACATTCGCTACATTCTAATAGCCTATTTGGATAGATTTGGCAGAAGAGTACGAATATTAAAGAACAACGTACCAGGCTCTAAATGGATAAGATCATTTTTGTAAAGATATAAAACCTTGACTGTTGCTAAAACTAGTCAGTTGCTTAATCGGTTGCCATTAAAAGCGTATGACGATGACGTGCGCCAGAGTTTTCAACAGTTTTTGGAAGAAAACAGATTCAACCCAAAGAATTCAGTCTTAAAACGCAGGAAAACAATACCGATAGAACCAGGTAGCATTGCTCACAATCCAAATGTCGAAATGAACGTTGACGAGACACAAATGCTACCTGAACCAACTACATCAATGATCCCACCTTCCACATCGAAACTTCCAGCATATCTAGCATTAACTGATTATAGTTGACACGGAAGCTTTGAGGAAGAGGGAGAAGAACAAAAACGATGACTGAAACCAGTTATCGTATTTGTTCTTCCGTTTCATTAGGACCAGTAAAAAAGAAGGTGGGAAAATATGTCGTATTTCATTATGAAGGAGAAAATTTTCCGGGACAGATTTTGGAAATAAAGAAAGACAGAGCTGTTAAATCCATGCAGGAGAGTCTCAAAACGTGGAAATGGCCGATGAAGGATGACTTTCTTCAATATTCTTGGAAGGATGTAGCGGGTTCCATAAAATAACCGAAAATGCAATCCAAAAGAGGTTTCTTTACCGTCCCGGAACTTGACCATATTTAGACCTAATTTAATTTTGATTCCTATTACCTATATAGTACGATATGTTTTAATATCTACCTTTTATTTTATATAACTTTAAACCTTCAGTATTGAAAAAAAAAACATTGTTGTTAGATTTTTCAATATTTAAAAAAAAAAATTCTATCAAGTGTCTTATTTTTCCATAATTATACAATATTATAATCTGCATTTAGTGAACTGTGAGCCAAAACCCTTCATAAGGTGCAACAAAACTTGTAGGATAGCCTTTACTTTGCATAAATTTGGATTCTAGTACGAAAAGTGTAGAGAAAATATCATGGTGCAAAGTTGTACTTTACCCCGGGATACTTTGCACCAAAATATAAATATAAAAAAAAAATACAGGCAAAATAGATAAAAATTTAAAAACGTATCAGACATGTTACAGGTATATGTGTTATTACATTGCAATAGTTGAAACCTCAGAAAAAGTAAAAAACCTGATCTGAATAGACAATTTTTTGAAAAAATGCAGTATTTTGGTGCAATGTAAACCCACTTTACGGTACCTTAACCAATTTAAAAAATCATTTCATCAAAATCGTAAATCCCCTTAAGTTTTCATCAATTTGCTTTGAAATTTTGAAACAATGTAATATTCGAATACGTGCTGGTTTTTAACCTATGACAGGTGTTTTGTATCAGTGGCGGTATACAAACAGATTTTTACCAAAATGGCAGCACCATCTCTTGAACGAAGAAATGAAAGTGATACTAAAAATCGCTCATGATCAATAGCTTGTTTCTTGACAGCTGATGTAACTAAGTATTTCTTCATTCATAACGGTGATAAGTACACAAAAGGGTTTATTTTTATGTTATTGCAATAAAATTTTGTCTAAACTGCATTTTGTTGAAATTATAATGCGTCTTACGAGATTTTGTGTTATTGGCATGATTTAGGTTACATTTGTGATTGATGTTAATTTAAAAATGATTCAAGCATAATTGAAACAAAAACTGATTTTATTATGTACATACATGTTCGCCTCCGTAGTGTAATGGTCAGCACGCTCGGCTACCGTTCTGGAGGACCCGGGTTCGATTCCCAGGGGGGGTAAGAATAAATATGAGTGATTTTTTCACTGTAATATTTATTCAATATTACCCTGGACTGGTACCTGAAGCGGAGGGCTGATCACCTATCCTTCATGTGTAAACCATCAAGATGACACTGCGTTTATATGACGCAGTACCCTATGCACCATTGGGGTGCGGATAAGGGTTTTATAATTATTTATGTATACATAAAACAATAAAATTTTTAATAAATGAAGATTTTCAGAAAAAAACGCGCCATTTAGACCCGTGTTTCGGTAACCATAGAACTACTAGGCTTTTAAATGTAAAATTAACAACAACAAAAAAAAAAGCAAGTAAAACTGCTTTAAAATAAATTCGTTTTTCGTGACGTTGACGTCTTTTCAAAGCGACGACTAAGTGCTCAAAGGGAATTAATTAATAAATGTAGTTTTAAATTTTTTTCAGAGCGCACAAATCGCTCTAACATATGAATGAAAAAGACGTATTTGGATCTTTTATTTCTCTAATAAACCCCACTTTAAACTTATTTAAAAAAAATATATATAGCTTAATTAAGGACGACCTTTCAATGAACATGTAAACAATTCTCACCCATTCACATTCACGCATCTCCTCATAAATACAGTTTAAACAGTTTTCATCGGTCTTTCTTTGCTTCTTTTACCAACCACATCCGCCTAATAAGTTGGTTTTACTATTCTTTCTTCTCTCATTCACTTAATTAAATCTTCTCAACATACCTTTAAATATACATATGAAATAAAAAAATAATTTGTAACACGTTAAACCTTGCGATAATATGTTTATAATTTGTTTTTATTTGACAGTTAAGAACTGGCGTTGGGTGATTCCCACTTTAGAACTATGTCCAAACGTTTCGGACAGTTGCGTAATTAAATTTTACAATATTTCCTCTCCCGGTCCTGTGATTTATGACTCCAGGGCCGTACTCGACTGAAATAATAATATATTGCCCTTGATTTATGCTCGCGATTACTCTTCTTTCTACTGTGACACAGTTCGCGTCAAAAGGCCTTAATTCTCGAAATTAATAATGAAAAAAAATCCGAACAGATTTTCATCAAATCAATCGATTTCGTCATTTTATATTACGGTTTATTTTTCGAGTGCGTTAAGGCCCAGCATTCATTAAGTCGGAACATAATATTCTCTAAATCCAGGTAACATTTTATGTATCTAATTGATTTTTTTCACAAAACTCATCATTGTCTTCTAACCCTTATTCAACCCCTATGGTGCAAAAGGCACTGCGCCGTATCTACGCATTTTCATCTTAATCGTTGTTTAAATGAATCCAAGGTGATCAGCTTTGCCCTCTTGTTATGGTGATATTAAATAACTATAAGAGAAAAATCCCTTTTTTATGTAACTGAATGGAACCCAGGACGTTCTGCATAGTAGCCAAGCGCGCTTACCATTATATTACTATATCGAAAGACTTTATCAATATATAATTACTCAAAATTTGAAAATAGTATTGAAAAAAGGATACTCTAAATATTGTTTAAACTATACGTAAATCACATTTAAAAAATACCCACTAGTCCACGGTTTAGCGTCTGTAAATATGGAGGTCCTCACCATAAAGATACATTTCCAATATTGCGCAAAAAATACTTTAAATGAAAATCTCTCCTGTTTGCTGTGTTCTATCGAAATCTTAACTTAAGTTGCCACAAAACGCGACCAGTCAAATGTTTTATTAATATGGACTCATTAAATCTTACCAAAACGTTACAATTTTACTGACTAATTCCTGAATTAAAATCATTTACAAATGGAAATGTATCGTTTTGGTGAGGACCTCCACATTTGTAGCAAAGTAGAACCTGTTAATGCTTCAACCCGGGTCTGAAAAACCGTATATAAAAGACAATATGGCAGCAGCCTTACTATGTAGCTTGAGGATAATCTATACCCCTGACTAACGGGGTCTCGGAGGTCATAAAGCTAAAACTAGGTAAATCAATCCTTGTTGAATATTGAACGAACGCCATCTTGGATAATCAAAGATCTGTAAATTCACGGTCGTTGTGATTTCAAGACGGAACTCTAGATTTTCACGCCTTCTTTACAGGAAGATTTTACAAAATAATGTGAAAAAAGGATTATATACTTTTTTAGTATTTGATCAATCACATTATTAAGGAACATCGTTACGTGGTATTTTCATAAATATTTTTACAGACTGTTACGGCATTAGTCTTGGAAATACTAAAGATACGTTTTAATTTATTGAATTGGTCTGGTCAAATTTAAAATTTTGAAAAAAAAATTAAAGTTATCACATGTTTTACATAAACATATTTTTACTCGTACTTTTTATACATGTATGTATATGTAAATATAAAATTGAAAAATATCTGCATTTCAAGTTGTGTTTGAACGTATAAATGTACGTTTTTACTAAATAAATAAATTTATTATCTTATATATCTATCTCTATTTACGATTCAGTCCGAAAATTTCATTAAAAAAAGATTTTCATAAATTGTATGTAATTAACGTTTTACTTTTAATACCCATGTTTATCTTATGTGTTTGATATTAACAATGTGCAGGAAATTAAATGTAAAAATGAAGATTTTCTTAATAAAAATATTTTTACATTATTGGTAAATATTTTGACTGAAATTTATTTTTGAAATAGCTCTCGTCAGTAATGATTTTAGTTGAATAAATATTATAAATATGTTGATATTCGATATGCACAATGTACTCGTAATACTATAATAGTTGAGCCGTTTCGTATTTTTTCAAAAGTAATATTGTATGCAAGAACCAACCAAATATTTAACCAGCAAATTAGTATTAATGTAAATGTGAAAATAAAACATTTGTTGTAGGACCACTTTTGAATTTATTGATGCAAACACGAGTGGTTTCGAGAACTATGGATACTCTCATCAACAGGTAAAGATACTAGTACAAACTGCTACATTTGTTAAAACAGTTTTGTACTTTAACTTGTTGATTTTAAAACTTTCAAAAACTCAAAAGTAGTTTTATACAAGTTTGTTATCTTTATATTGTATTAAATTATTATGTTATTTCACAATGTTAGTGACAGCAATATCAAAACAGTGTTCTTTTTTTCACATCGAGTTTGTTGAAGTATTTCAAATTATTTGTTTTTTAAATAAGCCTCTGGAGAGGTCATGAAGTTTATTTTGGTAACAAAAGCAGACATTTAATGAAGTTGTATACCCTCATCGGGAATAAGAAGTACCTCTCCAAATTTGACAAGAATACTAATGAAAAATCGTTGAAAAGTTGAATCCTGATTCGGTTAAAATTAAACCAACCGGACCGGATTTTCTCATTACAATGACCAAACTCAAATCTCACGTTTACGATTAAACAAAATATAAAGTACCCGCGGAAGAAATTAAAAGAGGAGACAGTTAATGGAATGAAACATTTGAGACGACTTTTTTAAAGAGGTCATTTGAGAAATCCTTCTTCAAGTCATTACTTTTGAGAACTGCAAATAATGATGACAATAGTACTGGGTTCGATGAATGAAATTCATTGTGAATTTTCTTTTCAGGATATTAGAGACTCAATTTTCAGTGAGTATTGCAGATGTGGTGTTTTGCATCCGTAATAAACAAACCAAAAAGGAACTGCCAACAACTTGTTGTCTTTTCATTATCTCATTTAACTGTTTGATATGCAAGTTGACAGTATAACTAGTTTATAAACATTATTATCAATTATAAATTTGGATTATTTATTAAGCTTCATTTTCGTAATATACTGCTTCTGGATCGTTCGTAGTTAACTTTAACTCAACTTTAGCACTTTTATTTCC